>NC_051180.1:190187081-190398968 GCF_013339695.2 Rhipicephalus sanguineus
GTGGCGAAGCACTCAGTTGTATGGTAGGCTGACACCTACCGATGCAGCTAATTACGCAAGAGTGAAAGCTACTTCTTAAGGGACACTAAGAGAAAACAATAATTGGTTTAGATTGATAAAGTGTGCTCGGAGAACTCTTGGTAGTTTAATAATAATAATAATAATAATAAGGCTTAATTTCTTCTGTAACATTACAGAAAGGTGGCAAGAGCAAAAGGCACCAAGGCCTGACAGAGGCTCCTGCTCCGTTCACGGAATTTGGCTGCAGCGAACAGATTATTTGTACAATAAAGACATCTGGTACGTTACCATATGTACAATATAACAAAATATAACAGCAAATGGACACGAAGCAATAAACACATTTGTAAAAGTTGAAACAACATTGTCCGATTCAGTATACATCACTAACATCAGTAGCATTCCAGTAAAACATACTTTGAGATAATTAGTAGAATTAGAAGGAAGTTATCTATATGCAATTTTGTTTTCAATTAGCAATGATTTAAACGAACTGTTAGGAAGTGTATTGAAATCAGTAAATTCTGGACGATTTAGCAATGCCGGGATTTGATAACCAATGTGCTGTTTGCCATAATGGGTTCTTGTCCGCGTGGTTCGAATAAGTGTCTTACGAAGCGAATAATGAGCTTGCGCTTGTGGCTCATATGCGATGGGCAGTTTATTAGCTTTATGTGTTGCAATAATTTCTAATAATAAATCTGAGAGGCCTTCAGTAGGCTCATATCGCATAAACAAAGGTTCTGAACTCAAGTGTTGTGGCTTCCCGTGGTAATTTTCGAAAAATCTGAGCACCCTTTTTTGTAAAATAATTAGTTTCTTATAATTCTGGGTATAGGTAGTGCCCATACTAGTATACAGTACGAGAAGCCTAGAGTAAAAAACGAATAATATAGCACCTTTTTTAACCACATGGGTACAATATCGCGTATCTTAAAGAAACAACCAGTAATTTTGCACCACCATAGGTTTATTATTAGAGGAGGAAAACCAAGTTCAAAGTTTCATTTTTAATTTCGCGCCGAACTTTGTAGTTCGTGACGTAAAAGACTTTCAAGAGCATTTAACGTATTTTGGCACCACTGGCTCGACGAAATTTCCACAAACTCGTATGTCAAGTCTCTGGCCCCCTCAGAGGACAATGTACTTTGATTTAACCGATTAGGAACTATGTAGGCCCAAGCAGGCGCTGTCAAAATATGTGACGTCACGGCAAATGGTGCGGGAATTCTAAGGTGGCGTCCGCCACCTGTATTTTCTTTTTTCGCGTTTTCTCGCTTATTAAGCGTCTTCGCGCAGAAAGCGTGGTGTTTTTGGTATCGTGGAAGACTACTTTACTAATGTGAGAAAAATCGTTTTGCTCTTTAGTGTCCCTTTAAGTGATTTAGATTCATGGTGGAAGGCATCCGAGATAGGTTCCCTACGGGAAAGCCAGCTGATGGCGAGACGGCAATGCCGTATGTCGCGCGACTCAGCCCTTATTTTGACAGGTGATCGAACTTTCAGAGACGGCACAGGGAGTACGGTGAGCTTAGAGAGCCCCTTATCAGAGAGCAATTTTCACCAGTCACCACCCGAGTCTGTCTGCTGTATCTGAAGGAGAGGAGAGCTAAATTGCTCGAGGATGTGCTGGAATTGGCTGATCAATTCTTGGAAGCGCCAGGTGGCACGAATTTGGCCAAAGTGAAAAAAGAAATCGGCACCAGACGAAAGGAAGCATGCACAGGAGAATCTCCGCGATGCTTTTTGTGTAACCGAGTGGGTCATCGTGCTACCAGTTGTCGGACGAACTTCTCACGCCCCAGTGTGATGAACTGTTTTAAATGTGGACAAACCTGGGCACAAGGCAGACGCGTGTCAAAGCGATGCGAGTAAGGTCCACCAGCAGCCTTTGTGTATGCCCGCCGAAAGAGGAAGCAGAAGAAACCAATGGCGAATTTGTGAAGTTGAAGAGCGGGAAGAAGGTTCATATTGTTGATGCTGCGATGACAGTACAGTCAACAGGTTCAATGAAAGGAGTGACCACACAAACTGGGAAATTGATGGAAGGAAAGTCATGGTACTAAGAGATACGGGATGCACCACTTTGATCGTGCGAAAAGACTTGGTCCGAAGCAGCGAGCTCACAGGCAATACCAAACCGGTTTGCCTGATGTATAGTTCAATTCGGATGTTTCCTGAAGCTATAATTGAGGTTGAGACTCCATACTTCAGCGGGAGAGTTACTGCCCTGTGCATGAATACCCCCCTGTGCGACCTCATCATTGGAAACATCGATGGAGCTCGAGGGCCATACGATCCAGAACGTTTGGGAGAAGACCTGAAGATGGAGCCCTCTTCAGCTCGGGAACCGCGAAGAGAAGAAACCGCGGAAGAGAATCCCATGAAAGATGTCGCCCGAGGTCAAATTGAAGCCGACGTGTGAGAGAATGTCAATAATGAGACACCGTCACTGTACCGCCTGTGAAAACGTGCCGAGCAGGTGACATTGCACTGAGTGGCCGCCATGATCTGTTGGTGAAGAGATGACAAGGGTGGTCGTCCAGGCAAAACGCCACGACGCGCAGAAGTTGACGAAGCACCGAGAACGATCTAACGAACGCGACGACACCTTGCCGGTGTCGAATGTGTCAATGGCGGCAGAGACATCTCCTCCAGCACCGTCGCTTGAAACGGCTCGCAGGAAAAAAAAGAGGAGAAACAAAAGAGAGCAAGCGAGCACTGAAAGAAGGGGCGCAAGCGCGACACGATATACACATGGACAGGGTGTTAGAATTCAATATGTTCGAAGTGTTTTGAGTTTCAGTGTGTTGTATTACTCTACCCTGTGTAAAGTGTGTATGGCTTACTGAGTGCAAGTGTTGTTTGCATGACATTATGTGTACAATGCTATCGATATAATTGTATCAGCGTTGTAAATGCAGAGCTTTGTGCGTTCACATTGTTTATATTAAATGTGTGATGGTGTTTGTACTTATGTACTTGTGTTTATCTTTCATGTCGGAAATCGAACAGTGTGAATTGTATTGATATTTCTATGTAAATCTGATACACATTGTGTGTGGACTGAGTCATGGGCTCTGTGTATAGGACATTTCAGGTTGTGTATGTGCACGCTCATTTGTGTGTTTGAATATTATGGATAATATTCTTGAAGTGAGGGCCAGTGACACAAACGAGCGCGCGTCAATAGACAGTTATAGTTTAGCGTTAGCGTGATAGCGGGGGTTAAGGATATAGTGTGTCCCGTCCGCAAACGTGGTTGCGGAAGCGTGTTTTAGTTAGCAGGTAGCTTTTACGTGCCCAAGCTGGGATGGTGGCGCCACCTAGCGAAGGACAAGTGCGTCAAAAAAAAATTCAAAACAAGAAATCCTCGGCCTGTATCCCCGCACGGATCAATATTACTACTTTTTTTATTGGACAATAAAAGTAAATAAATATGAACTACGCACCAAAAGCGAAAATTTTCATGTTGCAGACTTGTTTACAGCGATCTTCTAGTTCCCCGCAGGGGCGTCTGCGCAAGCAGGCGTTTGGGTGTGTAGCGACACCACGGACCAGAGCTAACGGGGGTTCGGCCCTCCCACGCTAGCCGTGCGTGGCTGGCCGTGTCGGGAAAAGGGGATCCTGGGGTTGAGCCAACGCCGGGTGCTTGGACCTTAAGGCCCCTGGCAGAGGCAACACGCCCCTTTGGCCCCGGCTTCACGTAGACGGCACCCCTGGGTGACCCATCCAGGGGAATCGGCAGTCGCCTTTTCCTATCTCTCTCCTCACTTCTTCGTCTTTCTCTCCCACTTTCAATCTGTCTGTCGTCTTCTCCCTTCCTTTTCCTCCATTTCTCCCGGCGGCGAGGGTTAACCTTGTGTGGTGGTCCTACCCTGGGTACACATATTCGGTTATAGCAACGATGTCAGTTGGCACGGCGGGCTTGCTCCACCACAACCCCTGCTGTGTCCCCTTGTTGGGCTCGGTGGTTGGTGACTGGCATTGTTGCCGAACAATGTACTCATTTAATGGGATCGTCCAACCTTTTCGCAAATGATCGCCCTCCCGAAACGGGGGCGCACCGATGCAACCGCTGAAATCATCCAGAAAAAGAAAGACAACTTCCCCAAGTATCACGTCATCCACTGTGAGAACGCCGACAAAAAAGCCCGTAACATTTCACCTTTCCTAGTGTCAAGGTGCCTCACTGAGACCATTGGGAGCGGCTACAAAGCCACCAAGATGGCCAAGTGGGGATCTGCTGGTTGAAGTTAAAGATAAGTCGCAGTACCAAAAATTGACGAACCTTGTGGCGTTTGGGGATAAACCGATCACTGTCACCGCCCACAGAACAATGAATACGGTGAAGGGTGTCGTATCAGATCGTGACCTCGTGGGCCTTACTTATGACGAACTCCTGGCCGGCCTGGAAGGATGACAATTTTGTACAGGTACAGCGAATAAAAATCAGACGAGACAACAGGGAAATACCCACCAGGCGCATAATCCTTACCTTCAATTCTAGCACACTTCCAGACGAAATAAAAACAGGTTACTTGAAGTTGCACGTCAGACCATACATTCGAACCCAAGGCGCTGCTTCAAGTGCCAAAGGTTTGGCCATGCATCACAGAGCTGCCGAGGGCAGCTTACTTGTGCTAAGTGCAGTGCTACGGGACACTCTGCTGATGACGACTGCAATGCTGAAGCTCACTGTGCAAATTGTGATGGTGACCACCCGGCGTACTCGAGATCCTGCACAGCTTGGAGGAAAGAGAAGGAGATCATCACTATCAAATTTAAAGAAATGTAAGCTTCCGCGAAGCCAGACAGCGTCTCTCACCATACCTTGCTAAAAAGTCATCATTCGCCGAAGTGGTGCAACGGGGGCAGCACCACAACGGCATCAGGTGGCCGCCCAGGCCACGCGTAGTGCGCTGAGGCGACCGCCCCTCGCCCCCACGGTGGGAGCAGCCACGGCTGCCCTACCCCTCCCCTAACGCGGCCACACTGGAGGCCTCTCCTAGACCTGGCACCAGCCGGGACAGCTCAGAGGCCAAAGAGGTCCTGCCGACCTCTTCTCTGGTGGGGTCAAAGGCCTCGTCTGCCAAGACGAAGCCTACACAACGCCATCATCGCTCGCTAGAGCAACTGTCCGACGTCTTGCACGAGGCGATGGACACTACTTCTAGCCCAGCGGTGCAGGCAGCGCCTAAGGAGCGGCGACACACTCTCGACCGCTCCAAAAAAAGCAAAACCCCAATTACAGGGCCAGAAAAGGGTCCTGTGAAATAAGTGAACCTGCACCATTTTTGAACTCTCATTTTTTTAGTTCTTTTAGAAGCAAGTCACCTTCCATTCTACTATATCCTACTCACTTGCTCTTCGATTTTTAAACTTTCACATTCAACATGGCTTTTATGATTCATTGGAACTGTAGAGGGCTTTTAAACAATTTTGGTGACGTAAAGGAAATACTACACGACTTTTCTCCTGTAGCCTTGTGCCTTCAGGAAACCAACCTAGGTGATCGATATCAAAACATCCTAAAAGGCTTCACTGTTGTGCGGCGCGATCGTACGCAGGCAAGCCGACTGTCGGGCGGTGTGGCTGTTGTTGTTAAAGGTGGCATACCAGTGAGAGAAATTCATATTAATAGTCATATAGAGGCCGCCGCCGTTACCATTTTAGCGCACAAAACTATCACCGTCTGTTCCCTCTACATTCCACCGCACACGCAATTCACTGCAAGCGATTTAGAATTAATTTTACACCAACTACCGGAACCTTTTGTGATAGCAGGCGATTTTAATGCCCATAACACGCTTTGGGGTAGTAAAACAGTTGACTCTAGAGGACAAACACTTGAAGATTTTATTTTAGCCAACGATGTTTGTCTTTTAAATTCTGGCGCTGCCACTTACTGCTCCCCAAGTTTAGGAGCTATGAGCTGCCTGGACCTTGCGCTATGCTCTCCAGCGTTGTTCACAGATTTTAAATGGAAGGTAACAGATACTATATCTCGAAAAATCGGCTAAGTCGAAGTTTTCCGCGGTACCGAACTATTTCCCATAGGTGCAATGTAT
Organism: Rhipicephalus sanguineus; assembly: GCF_013339695.2. NCBI lineage: Eukaryota > Metazoa > Arthropoda > Arachnida > Ixodida > Ixodidae > Rhipicephalus > Rhipicephalus sanguineus. The sequence continues at coordinate 190,193,174 of NC_051180.1, forward strand.
TTATTGCCCTTTATCTCGAAGTATTTCCGTGCCCACTTTCGGTTATCTCGAAATCTCGACTGAGAATGGAACCAAAACTTCGCCGCCGAACCGTTTCACAAAATACTAGCGGCAAAATGCCATACGTTTCACAAGGTTCGCGCGAGGCTGCCGCGTTTACGGCGAAGTGGACACTGTTCCCGAAAGTAAAGTCGGAACCTAGCGGCATACCAACTTTGTCGAGCAACCCTGTGTCACGTCATGTGACGCTATAGACGTGTACATAAGCAGGCCCTGCAAAATAGCTCGGGTCGTACACGTTTTGTTTACCGTCAGAGATGCGATTTTAGAATTTTATTTACGCAAGGCACGTCGCGTGGATTTTTTTCATCGGCCATGCGATGTGGGGAGGATAACGCCACCAAAGCAAAGCAAGTCACTGATGCTGCAAAGAAAGGTAGCCCTAATCAAAGAAACGGATTCGAGGCTCAAAGTTTCCGGACGTCAAAACGGCGCTGAATGTGTGGCATCGTGCGAGAGGAGCCCCTTCCAGTCACATCGACGGATAAGGCCGATTCTCTGGACTTAGCGGTGGGCTAAACTGATCTAGCCTGCAACATCGGCTGGTTTGACCATTTTCTTAAGCCAAACAACGTGGCGTCACGCACAGTGATCGCGGCAGCGTCGACGCAGCTATTCGAGGGGTTGACGACATCCGCCGAAACAAGAAACATGCTTCGCTTGATGCGAAATAAATTTGAGTGCAGCGGCGCGGATGATCGGCATATGCGATGTGTTAAGCAACTCGAGAAAGCTTTGCTAGGTGCAAGTGTTACTGAGAGGCAGACCAGCCTTAGTCGGTCTCTGCACTAGATAAAAAGGCAGTGCCGAAAAACACAGCTGGTTAATAGCGCTGGTATGTCATTATTTTTCTTCAAAACCTTTACAAAGAGCCAGTTAGGCGCTCCTGTTAAGAAACTGGTCAGTAGGGATAACGTTTCTAGATAGAACTGAACTTCTCAATGGAATTTGCCCAACTTTGCTTATCTCGAAAATCTGCTTATCTCGAAATTTTTTCTGGTTTTTACTACTTCGAGTTAACGAGGTATTACTGTAATCCATACGGTAGTGACCACATGCCTGCACTCATCAGTCTAACCACAGCACTTGCTACCATACCCTCCAGACCACCCCGCTGGCGAATTCATTTGGCAGACTCTCTTTACCGATCAAGCCAGTCTGGATAAAGAGAGTCTAGATAATCTGAGCGTAGATAAAATGAATGAAAGGATTACAACGTGTATAATCGCGGCAGCAAAGAGAGCTATCCCTCAGTCTTCTGGTTGCTTAAAAAAGAATTTGAAGCCCTGGTGGACGCACGAATGTACAGAAGCCAAAAAACTCCAAAACAAAGCCTGGGGTATCTTCCGGAGGTACCCAACGTACGATAACCTCATCTCCTTCAAAAAGGCGAAAGCGAAAGCTAGATATGTTTGTAGGCAAGCCGAGAAAATCTCCTGGCAAAACTACGTTTCATCCATAAACAGCTCGGTCACATCCAAAAGAATGTGGGATCAGGTTCGCAAGTTCAATGGCAACTACGCTGCCTATACCATCCCCTTTCTTTCAACAACAGGTACTCAGACATCCCTACAGGAACAGGCAGACCTATTAGGGCTTCACTTTTACAACATATCTAGCTCAGCAAACTATTCAGAAACGTTCTTAAGGCACAAGCAATCTATAGAAAAACAAAAGCTTCCTACAGCAGGTTTCTTAGACTTGCCATACAATGCGCCTTTAACCATCCATGAACTGAACACAGTACTTTCTACAGGTAAAAAAACAGCGCCTGGTCCTGACACAATACACTATGCAATGCTCGCCCACCTGTCGCCAAAAACAGTCGAGGCCCTTCTGTTTTTCTTCAACGTTATTTGGCAAACTGGTCGAATGACCACGTATTGTAAGAAGGCCATTATAATCCCATTCCTAAAAACGGAAAAAGATTCTACATTAGCAAACAGCTATAGGCCAATCGCACTTACAAGTTGTCTTGCAAAAACCTACGAGAGTGTCATCAACATCAGGCTTACGTACGTCCTCGAAACAGAAAACTCACTAGACATCCACCAATGTGGGTACAAAAAAGGTTGTTCAACAATCGACCACCTAGTTCGGCTTGAAAACACAATACGAGAAGCTTTCCTACACAAACAACACTGCCTAGCAGTCTTTTTTGATCTTCAAAAAGCCTACGATACTACTTGGAGGTATGGTATTTTACGAGACTTGGCGGATCTAGGAATCCGCGGCAGAATGCTTAACTGTCTCTCCGACTTTTTGTCCAACCGAACCTTCCAGGTCCGCCTTGGCGTGACACTTTCTCGTGTATTTACTCAAGAAAACGGTGTACCTCAGGGGTGCGTTCTGAGCACTACACTTTTGTTGTGAAAATGAACTCTGTAAACAAAGTTATACCACCCACACTGATGCATTCTCTGTACGTTGATGACCTCCAGATTGCGTGCAGCGCGTCTAACATGGTGACATGTCAACGACAGATTCAAATCACGTTGAACAAACTAACACAGTGGGCGGAGAAAAACGGCTTCTGTTTTTTCGGGGAAAAGACAGTTGCCGTAGTATATTCTCAGAAAAGAGGCTTGCAGCCGGACCCAATTCTTGAACTGAATGAAACAGTCTTACCAGTCAAACAAGAGCACAAGTTTCTAGGAGTGATATTTGACAAGAAACTCAACTTTCTGTCACACATTACCAGTCTAAAAATTAAAGCGACTAGGGCACTCAATGTCCTCAAAGTTCTGTCGTGGAAGTGGTGGGGCGCTGACCGTAAGTGCTTTCTGCACATATATCGTTCATTGGTGCGTAGCAAATTAGATTATGGAAGTGTAGTTTACGGTTCAACGAGACAATCCTACCTCAAGAGACTCGACCCTGTACATAACAAAGGGATACGCTTGGCAACCGGTGCATACCGGACCTCGCCGCTTCCCAGCTTGTACTCCGAGAGTAACGAACCGGCACTGGACAGCAGACGAACGCAGCTAATGCTTACATATGTCTTAAGAGTTCGCCCGTCGCCAAACCACATATGCTACAACATTACCACACACTGTGACAAACGACTCCATTACACAAACAAACCAAACGCAATAAGGCCACTTATACTCAGATTCGAAGAAAAATGTCGCGAGTGTAACGTCCCTACAGATGCCCTTTCTGTTACTATAAAAGGCCAAGAAGACTGCCTCCCTGGAAAAACATTATGCAATTTCTTGACCTCTCATTGACACATCTCAAAAAACAAGGTACACCACGTGAACACATATTGCAAGAATTTCGCATCGTTCAAGAAAGGTACAGCACATACGAAGAATTTTACACTGATAGCTCCAAAACGGCTAGCTATGTCGGTAGCAGTGTCGTCCAAGGTGCGTGGGAAGAAACAGTCAGATTACCACAGTTTGTTTCAGTTTTTACTGCTGAGTGTTATGCCTTGTGGATGGCAGTAAAAAGAATTGAAAGTGCTAGATACAAGAAAGCAATACTTTTTACGGATTCCTTGAGTGCATTGAAGGCCCTCCATATACGCTCTCAATACGAACCCTTCATAGGCGACATTTTAAACGTATTATCGTGCCTAAGTGAAGGACAAAATATCCGGTTCTGCTGGGTCCCAAGTCACGTCGGAATACCCGGAAATGAAAGGGCAGATCAGTGCGCAGCAGCAGCAAAGAACTTAAGTATCTCGCAAGTAAATGTTCCCGTTAGGAATAGTATCCGCGCAATCCGTACAGCGCTAACATCTCAATGGCAACGGGAATGGAATATGACAGGCAACAATAAACTTCAACTAATCAAGCCATTCCTAAGTGAATGGAAGTCATGTTACCACCAAGAACGTTTTATCGAAGTAATCCTGTGCCGTCTTCGAATTGGTCACACGCACATCCCCATAATTACTTGTTAAAACAAGAAGAACAGCCAACATGTGATAAATGCGATGAACCTCTAACAGTGTTGCACATCTTGCTTACATGCGCACATTTGGAAGCATATCGAAGAAAACATTTTTACACCTTGTACAAGTTACGCATTCCACGTCACCCCATGTTCCTTCTAGGAGATGATGCGCTGATACCCCTTACTGACGTTGTCAACTTCCTGGATGACACCAAATTTCTAAATAAGTTATAAGAAGCACGCCATCGTATTAGTATGGTACAGATCTGCAAGATTCACGAACCTGTGTGGCCACAGCACGGCCTCTTGCGAGAGGTCAGTGCTGTGACAGCTTCTTTTGAACACAGCACTTGCCTCCTGGCCTTTGCGCACAAGGACACAGGTGAGGCGGGAGTGCTGGAGCGATCCCCTTACATTTTTTCGACAAAATCACCTCACGCATATACCATACCCATTGACCACGCCATGTACCATGTCCATAATTTTAAAAGTATATACATTACGCGAATGTTTTTAGGTCTCTCTACAGCCGCACAACATTATTCATTTTATTCCATTAGTCATCGCTAACCACGCATTCTTAGTCATGGTCATTGTAAGGAAAAAATCACTTGGAAGACGAGGCACAATTTTCCCTGACTGACGGATTTACCCCCTCAGAGAAAATAGTTTTTGAATCAGACCTTCACAGCACAATGTATGCCGAGCTAACTAGCGACGTTTTCTTTTGCTCTTTTTTCTCTCCTTTTTCTTTTCACCATGTGGCTGGCGCAGCATAGCCTTAGTTGCTTTTGCGCCACTAAACCCAACATAACTAACTAACTAACGATCTTCTAGTTAGGCCTAGGGACGTTTGAATTGGGAAGCGATGTCAAAAACTACGCTACGTTATCCGTAATACTCTGTCGTCGAAGCTACCTGAAGGCAAACGAAGCTATTTCGCACAGTCGTTTGCTACGAAAGAAGTGGATCCGTCCACATCAACGCCAAATTCAGTTCGAAGCGGGCGTCCAAACCCGCCGCCATGTTTTACGTACACTACGTTACCACGCAAATACGCTAACGATAAATCTGAAAAAATTTGCAGTGGCTTAGCTTGGCTATGCCAGGATATATGTAGCGTTAGCAAAAGTTCAGCTGATTATTCTTGGCTTTCCAGATTGTCTAGGATTATTAGCCTTCTTCTGTTCATTCTTCGTACGCTGAACCACTAATTGCCAGGCAACTACTTCGGGATCCGATGAGATAAGCTTCTCGGCTCTTCTGCGCCGTCCAGCAGCATTTGCGCCCTCCTTATCCATGGCGTTACCCACCTGCAAACGCCAGTCAGAGGAGCTATCAAGCGGCCTCAGTGCATTGTCAGACGGTGACTGCACAGTGAAGGCGAACAGCTGCACGCACGCCGGCGCCACTGTGTCTATGGCTATGACGTCACTCCTCTCAAATGCGGCGCAGACCAGCAGCGGCGAGCTGCACGCGGCGGCGGCGAAGTCTGTGCACGCGCCGGCACCAGCGTGTCTGTCGCGCCTAGGACGCCACTCCTCCCGAACGTGCAAACCAGCAGCGGCGAGCCGTGCGCGGCAGTGTTGGAGAGCGCGTGAGATGCCAGTTCCGGTGACCCAGCTGTGTGACATCACTGATCCTCGCGCATGCGCAGCACGGCTCATGACCCTCCACGCGAAATCAGCTCTGGCTAGGCAAGTGTAGCTAATGCTACAAAATAGCGTGCGTACAGTACGCTACGGGGCGCTTAGCGTTCTGCGAATGCGCACTTCGATCCCGCTATTCCGCTAAACCCCCTGACCTAGAACTGTGTAATAAAGCGCACGCGCCACCGCTTTCAGGCGGCAGTGGGAATTCACGGCGCCGAACAAGCGCACGCAACGAAAAAATAAGTATCAAAAGACGCCGACGCGACGCATCCTCCTCATCCGCTCGAAGCGCAGACAGCCTCGGAGCGAACGCCCGTCTACAAACATCTCGAAGGAAAGCATGATGCAACGCTGCATGACGCCACCGCGATCGGAACCTTCAGGAACCATCTCGTGCTTACCCTAGCCAAGGGTGTGCTGCACGCCGAAGAACACACTTGATGCTTCTGGAACCCGATAGGGAGGAGATAAAAGCGTGCACCGACGACCAGTCAAGTCAGTCGGTCCGGAGATGGTGAAGTTGTGCTGAGTGTGGCTCCGTCAGCCGCAGAAGACGTGTTTATGATGTTGTGCGGTCAGTCGATCATCGAACGTTGATCTGGAAGAATCGGATGACGACGCCGTGTGAGCAGTGACAAGCTACGTGAGTGTTTCCTGGAAGAGAGACGTTCGGGACTGACCGGAGGGAACTACGACGATCAGCGCTGGAATTTGCGTGAGTGTTTTCTAGAAGAGAAGCATTCAAGTACCGTCCAAGAATTGTGGACTGGATACGCTGTTGAATAGGCAGGACTTTAACTGTGCTTGAATATGTTGTAATGCATGAGATTGTATTTGTAGCGCGTGATCTATTTGTTTAGTTCCCATTGTGTTAACACCATCTGAGTTATATTGTGGAGTTTTAACTGGTACCAGCCGAGTATGCATGTGTTTGTCATGTTTGTACTGCTTTAACTGTGAATATATTTCGTTTGTGTTATCGACTTTCGGCTCTGGCTCGGTCTTTGGACCACAACCGCCGTTCGCTGGTGCACTAAAAGGACCAACTCTAAATTGTACGCGCTTTCGCGGTGCGTTTCGGGGGGCCGACACGTCCGCCCTTGGAATCCGCCCGGCTATTGCCAACCTGATTAACGGGATTAGTGACACAAGGGAACAGCAGAGAAAACGGCGTTCCTTGTGTAAATGTTCCACGGCAGTCACCAGATGCATACACGCTGCACATCATGCAGAGCAGGGCGGATGGGCGACCTCGTGAGGAGCGAAAAACCGCTCACCTATCATGTGTGTATGCTGCATCCTGGGAGAGAGAGAAAGGCGCTTTACTGGAAAAACAGATTTTTGCTGGCGTGTATGTAACCACTTCGATGTACTCTGTTAGGGATGGTTTTCACTACAAGGCGCCCGCTGATGGCACGCGGTGCCGAGACCAACGACGTGCGAGAAGGAGCGCTTATTTTTTTTTCTTTCGGTATGAGCCAGCCTGAAACATTCGAAAATGGTCGTACTTCGCCAGGAAAGGTTGTGCTTTTTAGATGCGAAGCATCTTATGGCGGAGTTCAATCCGGTGGTGGTGGTGGTGTGCGGCGTGACAACCCTTACTGCGCATGCGCGAACCCTCTCCACACACCTCTCCACGCACATCCTCTCCACTCCCCCTCTCACGTGCCTCATTCTTTCCTGCGACGAGTAGGCAGCAGCGACGCCTCCGGCATCTTGACGTGGCACGAGCAGCCAATGGCTGCCTTGCTTCTGTGGCTCTAGACGCGAGGCGCTCGTGCTCTCCTTCCTCTTGCGACGAGTAGGCAGCAGCGACGCCTCGGGCGTCTTGACGTGTCAAGGAACATTACTAAAGTGGAAACAAGGGACGTTAGTAAATTTCGAGTACATATCCTGGGCATTATTTTCCCCTCTTACTGCAATATTGACTCAGCACTTATTAAATACTGCCTAGTGCCTCTTTCGATGCAGTTTCCCGAGCAAGAAATTTAGTTATATTGGTGAATGTCAGGAAAGTTCTCTTTGAACATCTGAAATGCAGTATCCTGACTGCGCATCTGAAAACCGACGTGGAAAGTGCCACGTGTGTTGCACTTGGAACAGGCTAGGCGACCACCAAATTTGCAGTTAGACATGTGTTCGACTGCTGACTTGCAGGTAGCTGCTCCTGCGGCAGCCACATTTTCGATGGAGGTGAAAATGCTTGAGGCCCGTGTACATTTAGGTGCATGTTAAGGAACACCAGGTGGTCGAAATTTCCAGATCCCTCCACTATGGCGTCTCTCATAATCAAATTGTGTTTTTAGGACGTTAAAACCTAACAGTTATTATATATATGCAGTTAGACATGTCTGCAGTATGTCCGGAGCCATTAAAAAATGTTTGTAACTTTTCTTTAGATTCTTTCTATCTCCATATAACCTGTTGCCGGCGATGTTCAATTTCGTATATGTAGTTTGATGTTAGTTTTAAATTGCTTACATTATTTTCCCTCGGGATTATCTTACACTATACGTTAATTAAAAAAATCAAATTCAACGTTAAATAAGGACACGTTCCAATTTTCTAAATGTAACTGGAATGCGTTTCTTCCGCATTAAGGGGGGACGCTCCCTTTGAAAATCGAAAAATCGCGAAAAACTCTGTTCTTGAAAAACCTTATATTTGGGCTGTACGTATTACAAACGACCTTTCCTGTAATTATGAACGCCTAAAACATCGTAAAAGTACGTCAAATCGGGTAATAACGAGCAGCGGCAGCTGCTGCGCCGGCCAAAGAAGCACCGAAACAAGCCCAACTTCGAGCGAGCACCGTTCCCGCGCCGTTCAACCGATCGGCGCCATCTTGGTTTTGTTTTGTTCGTGAATTCCCGCGCATTTCTTTACCGTTCGCAGCGGTAGGGGTGGTGGCGCGGCCGAAGCATGATTCGCTTATGATTGGGGAAGCTCGCAGGGGTTTGAGTTTCCCGCGTCTCGATGCGCAGCTACCATTGGACTAAGCGCGCGCTCCTCGAGAGTGTGGGGGAACGCGCGGCTGCTATTGGCTGCCGCGCGCGATGACGCGATGGCCTTCTCCGCGGCTTGCTCCGTGCGTCGTCGGTTGCAGTCGCGCTAGCGCTGCTTCGTTCTTTGCTGCCGTTGTCACCGTCGTGCAGCCAGCCTTTGTTATCGCAGCTTCGCATTTCGTTATCGCTCGCGGCACTTTCTGAACTCTACACCGTGTTTACGATATCGCATCCTGCCCACCGACTAAGAAGTGTCATGTGCCTGCGATCGTTGTGTTATCGGACACGCCGCTGGTCACGGTACACGCGTTCGGTGGATTGGTGCGCTGAATCGTTATATAAACTGTGTTACCGTGGTCAAGCGCACCTCCAACAACGATTATGACGGCCCTTTTCACAGCAAAGCAACCTCTGTATCGGTAAAGACGATTGCATCGGCGGTGTCAGCCCTCGTATCTCCAGTGTGCGCCAGCGGCACGTGAATGCATAGTTGAAATGAGCTTGGCGTCTCGAATCAACCTCGGCGATCGCAACCCCGACTCGTATGAAAAATAGAAAAAAGCCAGTAAAGGTGGCAAAGAACAGAAATCAATAAAAACGCATTTTCTTTAATCTACAGGGTCATTTCAGACCAAGATATGTGATCGAAACTTTCGAAGCCCAATATCTCGAAATGACTTTTTTGGCTGGTGATACTGCTTAGTCGAGACATATCTCTGGAACCATTCATCCGATTTCCAACAGGTTTTTTTTATTATGCACCTGAATAAATTGCCCAAACAAAGACAAAGCCGCTTTTTAAATTTATTGTGTCTGTAATTTGTGATAATTAATTAAAATTTCATTGATAAAAGCCAAATGGCAAACACTAAATCCAGTGCCCTGCTAAAAATTTTCAGCAAGGAAATTTTAAAAATGAGCTTTGTCTTAGTGTAGAGCACCCATCCAGGAATCATCGTAGTGAATTTCACAGTGCTGGCACATTTACCAAATTCACCAGAGCCTGACTAAGAAACCCATGTGGACTATCCTGATAAATGGCTGTAACTTGGGAACCAGTGAGCATAAATGCATGAAATTTTGGGGTTATTCAAATGGCTTTGCTATTAGCCTACCCTGAAAATTTCAATAGGATATCTCAACAAACAAAAAAGTTGCCCTTCCAAGGTAGCCTCCCCCCTTAAGGGAACCTGTAACAGGAACTCGTTTCTAATTTGGGAAGGAACGAGGAATGAGCTTTCGTTCCTGTTATGGAGCAACATGTACAACACTGCCTTTGTTGATATGACAGAATTTACATTCTTAATTTGTTCTTGGCGAGACAATTTTTTGCTGGCGCTAAATGTCCTAACTGACTGCACCGAAAACAGGGACCAACTTGAGGTTTGGGAGCAAATTGTCCTTCATACTGGCAGCGAACGGCGTCCTGCAGACCCGCTGTCGAGCCTGCGCAGCCATCTTGGACGCGGCCGCCCTGCATATGCTGCCCGGCTTGGAGGGGAGGATGCTACCGCTATGTTGACTCGAATGTGGAGCCGGCGAAACCGCCGGCCCGCCATCTTGGGCTGCTGCAACGTGCTGGACGCTACCGCCGTCACCGGAGACCGAGCCGATGTAGCCGCTCATTTTCTCCGAATGCCACGTTGGCGTTGTGAAGCACCTCCAAGTCTTGTCCGATTTCTTAAGCTTTTTGCAGCGTGAGGCCTTCCCCGCAGGACAGCAATTTAGCCTGGACATTGGCATTTGCGACTCTATGAATGATTTGGTCACGGATTCGGTCGTCGTACGTGATTCCAAATTTGCATGACAGCGCCTTGTCTTTGAGCGTGGTGACGAATTCGTAAATAGTTTCTCCAGGAAGTTGTTTGCGGCTGGTGAAAATATGCCGTTCCGCCAACACGTTGGTAGAGTCGGCGAAGAGCCCGTCCAAACATTAGAGCAGCGTGTTGTACTCCGCCATCGCCGCTGCGTCTGTTGTCGGCACCGTGGCCGAACCTGACGCCGTCGTTGTATTGGCCGTGTGCAGAGAATTTGGCCGTCTTGTGTAACGGTGCCACCCGCCTGCGCTTCAAGCTGCCCTTGAGTGGTGAAGTACTTTCTTTGTCCTTCAATGCCGAGCGCGCTGATGAGTGCTGACGCACGCCGCTCGTCATCCCAGCCACTTCCGCTGGCTGCCTTGAGGTGGACCTGCAAAATTTTTCCAATTATGCCAAGGAATGCGAGGTGTGCCGGGAACGTCGAGGAACGGAGGACGGTTTGCAAACAGGGCAGCCATGCGTGCATGTAGTAGGCTTAAGCAGAATGGAAGGTGGTGTTGTTTAGGAAGCTGGAGCAAGAACAGAGGAAAAATCAGGCTGACGCCATTGTAGCGTGCGGGAAAGTCAAAGCACTGACGTGCAGCAGCAAATGTGACTCGTTCCGTAAATGTCACTTACGTCATGCTTTTCCTGGCGTTGCCTGTAGAACTGGTTTCAGTACCTTGTCGCCATGTGTTATGTTGTCGCCATGAGCGCATGGTAGCCCGTGGCTGGCCGACGGAGAGGCCTAGCGACGGGAGGACGTGCGGAGTAGCGAGACTGGAGAGTGTCCGGAGCGTTTATTGCATTGTGTTTTAAGGAGAGGGGCAAAGGTTGATTGGCTGATACAGAGGGGCGTAACATGGGTCACATGACAGACATGACCACGCCGGGTTGGCTACAGAATTAAAAGCAGACATCGGTGGAGACCTGGCTCCACCCTGCAGCATTGATGGGTAACACAACACGCTGGTGTATTCACGTAACACCAGGGGTCGTACGGAGCAACAAAAAGCTAGAGTTACTGTATATGCTACCTTTAGGTAGCAGAGTTGCACCTTTGATAGAACTCGCCGCTCGCACCCCCATTCGCCAAGCGTGCTCACATGCGCAAAAAGCACCCTTCTGAGGGAAAGCCAACTTACGGCCACGTGGGTGCTGGCGACCGCCGCGCCACCACCGCTGCTCTACCTTCATTGCTTCGCCCTTGCAGTGAAACTGTGACTTTTTTAGTGAACGTCGGTTTTTGTGGTGCGTGTGCGGAGCAGCGCCGTGACTCAGTGGTGCGAAGTTGCGACAATGACAGGGTGGTGCGCTCCCTATACTGCACAAACCAATATTTTTGCGACTAGAGTAGGCGATAACAAACAGGATATGTATTACTTTTCACCCACTGTCAACGGCTGGCTCATTTGACAAAAATCGTTCTGTCCCATTCGACAAAAATCGAATGGGACAGAACGATACAATTGTGCGTCAGCGAATGTGTGAATATTCACCTTACAGGTCTATCAAAACAGAATAGTTCAGTCCGAGCACTGTGCGGCATTGAAGTTCGAAGCCTTACCGAGTGTTTACTTTATGCCACAGCTACCCAGATATGCGTAAAATTTTCGTTTGCTTGCGTTATTTGTAAAACACAAAGTGCTAATTCGAGCACTTGTTTTCTCGAGCCACCTACTTAATCATTTAAAGCGCTGCGTCAAAAACTATGTGAAACGAGCGATTTGCTGAACTTAATTTGTCCAGAATTGTGCCTGTCGAAGTTTTCCTGTTTGCTATTTAAAACAAAAATATTACTTCCGATACTGACTGCCATCGCACAGGTTATAGCACCCGTTTCATCAAAATTCATTATTTTTTCGAGTTTTCAGTTTTTTTCTTCGAAGTGATAGTTATTGCTCCAGCGAGGCGTTATGAACGAGCGAGAAAGCACACGGAGCCGCTGGGCCGCGTTGGCTTCTACATTCTAACGTTGTGGCTTTCCTGCCTGACATGGACTCCTCGGTGGGCAAGATGGCGGACCTATGTGCAACTCTGCTACCTAAAGGTAGCATATACAGTAACTCTACAAAAAGCTAAGGTCCCTGTATTTTTCAATGGTAGCGCAAACCATTGTACAAAAAGGAAAGGGAGAATTTCCTCTCTGCCCTCTGCGTCTCTCCTCTCTTCTTCGCCCTTTTGTACTTGACCAGGCCTGACACGTGACCAGTTATCCCCGATGACCCCTCCGCCTCTTGCGCTGTCGCCAGAAAACGACGGCATTAGTGGGCGTAGAAACACCGCCGCACATGTGCGCTGTACGTGAGCGCAGGCTTCTTATAGGGAACCCAAGCTCAAGTTTGCGGCGCGACGACAGCGCCGCGCTGCGGCTCTGTCGGAAAGCTCTGGAGCTACCGGGTGCATGCGCGGCTGACTCACCCCCTTTCACGGTAGCGGTAGCGCACGTGCGCACACGTTCTTCTATCGATGTGGGTAACTGGGGGGCCATCAGCTCGGCATGTTGAACTAAGAGGCTTGCTGTGCAAAGCTGCGCATTTCCGCGATGGCAGAAGCGACCCCACGGAAGTGGATACGAGGTCGGAAGTATTGCTGTGTCGTGGGCTGCCACAACAGTACATACAACACCAAGACACGCGATCCGCCTGTAAAACTGTATCGGTTCCCGGACGTGTCGCACGAGAAATAAAGGCAGCAAGCGTGGATAGCTGACAGCGCTGTCTCTTGCCTTCTATTTTGGCTGTCTGAGTTCATCGCTTTCGTTCGTTTCGACTACCTGAATCGGTTAAGTAACGCGGCGCATGCACTGCAGCGACTACAGTAATGATTACTCGCTGTCTTCTCGCATTGTGAAAGTCCAGTTATGGTTGTAGGTGAAACAACTTTGTGTTTTGATTCCCCGTGTTCGTGAGACCTACCCGTCGTTGTTGAACGTTCACACTTGCGTTATATTGTTAGCATTGCGCGGTTGGTTGAATTCAGCTGAAGTCGGCACATTGTCAGAAGTTCGGCGCCTGCTTTATCCCGCCGGAACGGACGTCTGTGCATTTTCAGCAAGCTTTGACATCGTTCTGCAGGTTTGCTTTGTTTTTGTCACTTTATTAGCGTGATATATATTTAAGCCGCTAAATATACTGGCACTTAATACATGCTTTGCATTTGCAACCTTGAAGTAACCACCTTCTGACTTTGTGCGATTTTCTAGCTGCGTTCGCGCAGCAGGTTTTATACACCTGTCAATCGATATCCTCATAAAAAGAGACTGCAAGCATGACGCAAGAGCCGGTAAAATGAGGTGAGCAGTTCATCTTGCTTCACAGTGGTTATATCTCAGCTAGCTGCCTCGCGTCTTAATCGGCGGGTGATTCTCCAGCGGCACGGAAAACTTGACTCTAACCGTATCGGGAAACAGTGCCATGGCCGTATAATTTCTTTTTTTCGCAAGCCGCAAACGTTGGATCACGAAAGTACACGGCTGCTACTGTAAGCATGCCATATCAAAACAACAATCACGTGATCGTAGTCCACACCGCAGAACATCGATAGCGTGTATGGCTTCATTTTGGAGGGCATGTGGACCATTATTCATCTTTACCATGAGAGAATAGACTTACCTCGAGGTATACATCCTACACGGTGTAATCGCGACTTGGGAAATGCATTTCGCTTTGAGTCGGGCATCGTTGTCGTCGATCGTGTGCTCTTCACCGTAAACGTGATTGATGAGCCTTTCTCTTTTTAACAAGTTCGCTTTTCGGAAGTGCTTGTTTAGCTTGAAGATATTTTTCAAGCCGCACTGCAGGCGGTACATTGTAAGGCGCTGCATGTGCACCGCGAGAGCTCTGCACGTGCACGAAAGAGAGCGGCGGCGCATTGGAGAGAAGGGAAAACACGCGTTGCCTGCACCCAGTTGGTATTTTTATGCCATAGATGGTGCTGTCTGTCAAGAACAGCAGCGCCATTACACGTTGCTTGGGGAGCCTATAGCTTTTTACAGTTTGCAAGACGCCATCGGCTGCAGCCAGATGCCAACTTATGGCGCTGTTGGCTGCTCGAACAGCATTGCCAAGGGTGACAAGCTTTCTTTCTGTTTCTTGTTTAAAGGAAAACCTCAAACGGCGAGCGATATGGGGGTTAGAATTTCGTAGTTCATTGAAGACCACACTCTGTCCTTGTTTTTACGACCAAGCAAGGATAGTAGTTTAACTGATGCTGACGGTTTCATGCTTGCAGGAATGTGCAGGTAGTAAGTGCAAGCATGATGGGGTAGCTTCTGTACACACCCCTGACGATATGCTCGATCTGGAAGTTCTAGAACAGGAGTCATTGACCTACCTTGCTGGGTGTGTTGTTTGCTGTGTCAAGACATTTATTAACGGGCACTCAGCGACGGCGCACGGCAGCGACAGTCAAAGCGGGGCCGACTCTCTGCCCGAGGAGCGTGCTCTCAGAGAAGAGAACGACCCACTGGAAGGCGCTCGAGAGGACGACCCATTACTGAGTAGGAACGCTTCGCTACAATTACCCCGGCTACGAAAAGGGAGCCGCCTGGCGACCTAGCAGCTTGTCACTATGAGTGGGTCATGGTAGGGCTTCAGGCGCGCCACGTTGACAATGTCGCGCCCTCGACGGCGCATGTCCGAAGATGGGTCGATGGGTTCGATCAGGTAGTTGACCGGGGATGTGCGTTCGACGACTGGAAGGGGCGTTCGTATTTGGGCAGTAGTTTGGAAGAGAGGCCAGGTGCAGTGGTTGGGACCGAGAGCCATACGAGGGCTCCGTGGAGGAACGTGGACTCAGAAGTGGTGGTGCCACCGCAAAGGCTCTTCTGTCCGCTCTTGTTCGTGCGTTGTAAAGGCCTTTGCAAGCTCGCGACACTCTTCAGCAAGCCTGGCTGTGTCAGAAATAGGTGCACAATCAGATGGATCCGGCTTGTAGGGAAGGATTGTGTCGATGGTGTGCGACGGGTGCCTGCCATAGAATAAGAAAAATGGTGAGAAACCAGTAGTGCTCTGAGGAGCGGTATTGTAGGCGTACATGACGAAGGGCAGAATGACATCCCAATTTGTGTGGTCGGCGGCGACGTACATCGAGAGCATGTCGCCTAGCGTGCGGTTGAAGCGTTCGGTGAGGCCATTTGTCTGTGGGTGGTAAGCAGTAGTCTTGCGGTGAACAACGTTGCACTCTTTGAGAATGGCTTCGACGACTTCCGACAAGAAGACACGGCCTCGATCACTGAGCAGCTCCTGGGGTGGACCGTGACGCAGCATGAATTGGTGGAGCAGGAAGGAGGCCACATCGCTTGCTGTAGCCGCAGGGAGGGCAGCAGTTTCAGCGTATCGTGTGAGGTGGTCTACAGCGACGATGGCCCAGCGGTTACCAGCGGACGTCAGGGGAAGTGGCCCATATAAATCGATGCCAACGCGCCCAAACGGTCGGTCAGGGCAAGGTAGAGGTTGCAGACCTGCCGGCGACAGGTGCGTTGAAGTTTTGCGGCGCTGACAATCGATGTAGGAGCGAACGAACTTCTCCACATAGCGGTACATAACTCGCCAAAAGTAACGGCGAATGCGGTGGTAGGTTTTCGATACCCCAGAGTGTGCACACTGCGGATCAGAGTGGAATGACTCGCATATATCATAACGCAGACTGCGGGGTTTTACTAGAAGCCACTGGCGGCCGTCGCCGTTGTAATTGCGTCGGTGGAGCAGGTCGTCGCGAACGGCGAAATGGTGGGCTTGACGACGCAACAAGCAAGTGGATGGTGTGGCCGATGGATCAGCCAGCAAGTCTATCAGTGAGGCAATCCATTGATCCTTGCGCTGCTCGGTAGCGATGGTGTGAATATCCATGGAAGAAACGTCAAAGTGAGACGCTGAATTGTGGGCATTGTCGTCAGGCAAGGGAGAGCGCGACAGGGCGTTGGCGTCAGCATGCTGACGTCCGTTGCGGTACATCACGCGGATGTCGTAGTCTTGCAGGCGAAGTGCCCAACGGGCAAGACGGCCTGAGGGATCCTTCAATGACGACAACCAGCACAGTGCGTGATGGTCGGTGACGACATCAAATGGGCGACCCTACAAATAAGGTCGGAACTTTGTAAGGGCCCAAATGATTGGCAGGCATTCTTTCTCCGTGACGGTGTAGTTGGTCTCGGCTTTAGTTAGCGTACGACTTGTATATGTGACGACGTATTCCGGGAACCCAGGTTTGCGCTGCACAAGGACAGCACCGAGGCCAACACCGCTGGCGTCCGTGTGTACCTCTGTAGGGGCCGTAGGGTCGTAGTGGCGTAGAATGGGAGGAGAAGTCAACAAGCGACGGAGCTTTGCGAATGCGTCGTCGCACTCTGACGACCACGAATTGAGGGGCCCGTTACTTCCAAGGAGCTTCATCAGCGGTGATATGATAGTCGCAAAGTTTCAGATGAAGCGCCGAAAGTAGGAGCATAGTCCTACGAAACTGCGCAGTTCTTTGATGGACGTAGGTTTGGGGAACTCTGTCACGGCCCGAAGCTTGGCTGGATCTGGGAGGATGCCGTCCTTGGACACCACGTATCCTAGTATCGTCAGGTGCCGTGCTGCAAATCGGCACTTCTTGAGATTCAGTTGTAGCCCGGCGTTGCTCAAGCGCGTCAAAACCTGCCGCAGGTGTTGAAGGTGTGTTGAGGAGTCCGGGGTGAAAACGACGACGTCGTCGAGGTAGCATAGGCACGTGTGCCATTTCAAGTTGCGCAGAACGGTGTCCATCATGCGCTCAAAGGTCGCGGGTGCATTGCACAGCCCAAACGGCATGACGTTGAATTCGTACAAGCCGTCGGGTGTGACAAACGCTGTCTTCGGTCGAGCGTCATCAGCCATGGGGACTTGCCAGTACCCTGAGCGCAAATCGAGCGATGAAAAGAACTCTGCTCCTTGCAGGCTGTCAATGGCATCGTCTATTCGAGGTAGGGGATAAACGTCCTTACGGGTGATCTTATTGAGTCGTCGGTAGTCCACACAGAACCGCACAGAGCCGTCCTTCTTCGCAACGAGAACGACAGGAGACGCCCACGGGCTGTTTGAGGGTCGAGTAACATCGCGGAGAAGCATGTCTTCGACTTGCTCGGTAATTACACGACGCTCTGTTGGCGACACGCGATATGGACGTTGCCGCAGTGGTGGTTGGGCGCCAAGTGTCGATGCGATGCGTGACAGCAGACGTGCGGCCGAGAGAAGTTTGCGCTACATCGAACGAAGAACGAAATTCTTCCAACAGGCATAGAAGCTGGGAATGCTCGACCGAAGTAAGGTGTTCAGCAATCGAGGAACCAAATACATCAGCGGGTGACGAATCAGATGTGGAAAGAGCACTGAGCGAATGGGAGCTGGCGCAGTGCGTGTCACCCGGTGCGTCCATAACTTGTGCGTCTTCGAGGGCTTCCGCTCTGCCGAGACATGCCCTTCGCACCTAACCTAACAATGTACGGGGATGGGTTCGTAACAAAAATATCGGTGTCGCCCTGAATGACTTGCACGGTCGCAAATGGCACCAACAAGCCTTTTCTAGTGAAGACGCGGTCAGATGGAGAGAGGAGTGCAACGGCGTCGGCGAGACCGGTGCAGCAGACTGACACAGTCGTTGACGAGTTTGCAGGAAGTGTGGTGTCGTCTTTGACGAGTACCTTGGTCGCACCCGGTGGACTGTCCGCCGGCGTCAAATCTGAGAATGGTGACGGCTCTATTTCGGCTGCTGCGCAACGAATTACGGCGGCGTGACGGGCGAGAAAATCCCATCCCAGGATGACGTCGTGAGAGCATGAGGATATTATGATGAATTCGACGGCGTACAGAGCGTCCTGAATCATGACACGGGCTGTGCACACCGCTGTCGGGTGAATACTGTGAGCGCTGGCTGTACGGAGGGAGAGCCCGGAAAGTGGCGTCGTCACTTTTCGTAGCAGTCGGCTAAATTTAGCGTCCATAACGGAAACGGCAGCTCCAGTGTCTACAAGGGCCGATGCGCGCACACCATCTACAAACACGTCAACTACGTTTGATGGGCTTTGCTGAGGGCTTTGGCTGTTTCAGTAGCGTTGCAGCCCTTGCCTCTTGGACTGCGACGACTAGTTTTCCTGGTCTCGTGCGACTGGACGAGGCCGCATCGGTGACAGTGAGCGGCGTTGTGGGGACGGTGAACGACGGGTAGATGGACCTGGCCGTGACGTCGGTGACATAGGTGGCAGCGGGTCATAATACGGGCGGCTGGACTGGTTGGTGACGGCTGATCCGACTCGAGGCGGCTGCACGCGGTTGCAATAGCGGGCGACGTGACCGACGCAACCGCACGCAAAGCAGATCGGGCGGTTGTCGGAAGTGCGCCATCGGTTTGCCGGGCTAGGTCCCATCCACCACTGGATGGGACGTAAGTGGACGTGGAGGAGTCCTAATGGCGAAACTAAAAATGAAATAGACTTCATAATGTGCGGTCACCCGGGCATTGTACAGGATGTGGAAGTAGTTAACAAGATCCGATGCAGTGACCATAGAATGGTAAGATCTAGAATTCAACTTGACGTGAGGAAGGAACGGCAGAAACTGACACGCAAGAAGCCGATTAATGAACTAGCTCTGAGAGGGAAAGTTCAGGAATTCAGAGTTTCACTTCAGAATAGGTACGCGGCTTTAACCGAGGAAACCGACCTTAGCGTTGACGCAATAAATGATAATCTGACTAGTATCATCAAGGAGTGTGCAGTGGAAGTCGGGGGTACAGTCGTTAGACAGGACACTGGTAAGCTATCCCAAGAGACGAAAAACCTCATTAAGAAACGTCAAGCTATGAAAGCCTCAAATGCAACAGACAAAATAGAGCTGGCGGAGCTTTCGAAGTTAATCAATAGGCGTAAAGTAGCCGACATAAGAAAATATAATATGGAGAGAATTGAGCATGCTCTAAAGAACGGAAGAAGCCTCAAAGCTATGAATACAAAACTGTGCATAGGCAAAAATCAGATGTATGCATTAAGGGACAAGGAAGGCAAGGTCACAAACAATATGGATAGAATAGTTGAGGTAGCGGAAGAGTTCTACAGAGATCTGTACAGCGGCCGAGGCATTCAGGATGATAACGTAAGAAGGAGTAATAGCGCAGAGGAATCTGACATCCCACCAGTATTGACAGGAGAAGTGAAGAAAGCCCTAAAGGGAATGCAAAGAGGCAAAGCAGCTGGTGAGGATCAGGTAACATTAGACCTGTTGAAAGACGGTGGAGAGATTGTGTTAGAAAGACTGGCCACCCTGTATACGAAGTGTCTCTCGACGGGAGGATACCAGATCCATAAGAAAGGGGACGTCAAGGACCTGAAAAATTACAGGCCCATAAGCTTACTGTCCGTTGTCTACAAGCTATTTACAAAAGTAATTGCTAACAGAATTAATACGACATTAGAGTTCAATCAACCAAGGGACCAGGCAGGATTTCGTACAGGCTTCTCAACAATAGGCCATATTCATACTATCAATCAGGTGATAGAGAAATGCGCGGAATACAACCAACCCCTATACATAGCCTTCATAGATTACGAGAAGGCATTTGATTCGGTGGAGACATCAGCAGTCATGCAGGCACTGCGGAATCAAGGCATCGACGAAGCTTATATAAACATAATGGAAGAAATCTACAGCGGATCCACAGCCACTATAGTCCTCCATAAAGAAAGCGACAGAATCCCAATAAAGAAGGGCGTACGGCAGGGAGACACGATCTCTCCAATGTTATTCACCGCGTGTTTACAGGAGGTTTTCAGGGCCCTAGATTGGGAAGAGTTAGGGATAAGAGTTAATGGAGAGTATCTCAGTAACCTACGATTCGCTGATGACATTGCATTGATGAGTAATGCGGGAGACGAATTACAGCTCATGATTACTGAACTGGATAAGGAAAGTAGAAGAGTAGGTCTGAAAATTAATATGCATAAAACTAAAGTAATGTGGAACAATCTTGGCAGAGAACAGCGCTTTGCGATAGGTGGCGAGACACTGGAAGTTGTAAAGGAGTACGTCTACTTAGGACAGGTAGTAACCGCGGAGCCGAACCATGAGAGTGAAATAACTAGAAGAATAAGGATGGGTTGGGGCTCATTCGGCAAGCATTATCAAATCATGAATGGTAATCTACCACTATCCTTGAAGAGGAAGGTATATAACAGCTGCATCTTACCGGTACTTACCTACGGAGCAGAAACCTGGAGACTTACAAAGAGGGTTCAACTTAAATTGAGGACGACGCAGCGAGCGATGGAAAGGAAAATGATAGGTGTAACCTTAAGAGACAGGAAGAGAGCAGAGTGGGTCAGGGAACAAACGGGCGTAAAGGACATCATAGTTGAAATCAAGAAGAAGAAATGGATATGGGCCGGGCACGTAGCACGTCGGCAGGATAACCGGTGGTCATTAAAGGGGTGGTGCCATCAAATTTCGAGGCTATAACAAGCCTGTTGTGGGTTTCCTCTGTATGCAAGGGCACTCCACAGGAAGGGTCGGACACAGCAAACGTTTAGAATATATTTTAATTCACTTCCAAAGTGCACCTAAATGCCCATTCTCCCGATCGAAACCCATCGCTAGCGCGCCAACTCTGACGTAGCTGTATAGGAAAGGCAACGAAAGTTATAGTGACGTCACACCAGGTCTGCTGTAGTGACGTGAATGACCTCCGGACCTCTGACGCCTCCGCAACGTACGTACCGGCTGTAGTGAACTAGAATATATTACAGTTTTCACTATAGTACCAGCAAAGCATCGGTTGCTACATCACTCGCCGAGTTTCGATTGCTTCCTGGCTAAGTGCGTCACAGCCTTGTGTGGTCACGTGACCAAGCCTCCTACACTTCTACGTCACTGCCCAACCTCGGCGCCCAGAAACCGAAACCGAAAGTTGTCCACATGAAAAGGCGATATTAAATTATTTAGCGAGAATACATGAATCTTGGTGCGTGCATCACGCTTCCTGGAGGTATAGGAAACGCTTACAGCAAAGAACGCGCAAGCCACAAACATGGTGGCACCACCCCTTTAAGGGTAACTGACTGGATTCCAAGAGATGGCAAACGCGCGAGGGGGAGACAGAAAATTAGGTGGGTAGATGAGATTAAGAAGTTTGCAGGTATAACGTGGCAGCGGAAAGCACAGGACCGGGTTGATTGGCGGAACATGGGAGAGGCCTTTGCCCTGCAGTGGGCGTAGACAGGCTGATGATGATGATGATGATGATGTCCCATCCACATGGCAGGACGCGAGGGACGGGGCGGCTGCTGATATGACGACTGCATGGTAGGCTGCAGTCGGGGCATAGGGATGATGTCGGCGTACGCAGCCGGCACACTCGCTTCGAAGGCCTGAGGCCTGGCGACGGCTCCAGCGTATGTTAGCGGGGGCACCACAGGGAGCGCTGGGGGCGGCCTCGCTGGAACTTGTGCGTAACTGAGCGGCGCAGACGCCGGAGGGGGCTGGTGGTATTCCGGCATGACCTCTGCGATTTCCCGGCATAGGGGAGGCAGCAGTGTGGTCGACGACTGTACACCATCCTGCGGGTGAGAGAAGGCCAGTAGGGAGAACTGGCGGGCAATTTCCTCCCGCACGAATGACTTGATTTCGGCGAGTAAGACGGAGTGGTCCGACACGGCCGACAAGCCAGCGAGATCGGCGTCGCGTGATGGAGGTCGACGCGTCATCAGCCGCTGCCGGCGTAGCTCCTCGTAGTTTGGCACAGCGTGATGACCTCTGCCACAGTGCGAGGGTTTTTGGCGAGTAGCTTGGTGAAGGCATCGTCGTTGATGCCTTTCATGACGTTCCGGATCTTGTCGGCTTCAGACATGGTTGCGTTGGCTTTCTTGCACAAGTCGAGCACGTCTTCAATGTAGCTCGTGAAAGACTCGCCAGACTGCTGGGCTCGTTCACGTAAACGCTGTTCGGCTTGCAGCTTGCGAACGGCAGGGCGGCCAAACACGTCGATGATGGCGGTCTTGAAAGCGGACCATGTAGCGAAATCGGATGCGTGGTTGTTGTACCATAGACTTGCCACACCCGCGAGGTAGAAAACGAGGTTGCTCAGTTTGCCTGCCTCGTCCCATTTATTGGGGACGCTCACACGCTCGTAGATCGCGAATCAGTCCTCGACGTCGGTGCCATCCGCGCCAGTGAAGATAGGAGGGTCGCGGATGCGGGGGACACCCGGACATGGCGTCGGTGCAAGAGGAGGTGTTTGCTGGGCGGCGTCTTGAGTCATGGTAGCAGGCATGGTACGGGATCGAAGCTCCGAGGGCATCGAATGCGGACCGTAGTTGTTTAAAGGGCACAGCACTCTCCACCAAATTGTCAAGACGTTTATTAACGGGCACTCAGCGACGGCGCACGGCAGCGACATTCAAAGCGGGGCCGACTCTCTGCCCAAGGAGCATGCTCTCAGAGAAGAGAACGACCCACTGGAAGGCGCTCGAGAGGACGACCCATTACTGAGTAGGAACGCTTCGCTACAGCTGCATCAAAAATAGTTTGGCCTGCCAAGACTGTCGAACTGCAATCTCTGACGAGGCTAATGCTTGCAAGCTTCAACAACTCAAAAGTTACACGGAAGACAAAATGACACTTGCCATTCCCTCACCAGCAGTTTTGCAGGTTGTTGAGCTTTCAGAGGCAACATTAGAAGAATGCATTAGGCCTCCTAAACAACAAAGTTAGCATTCCAGCATTCCAAAAGAAAGTAGTGGCATCTCTGTTTACTGCTAACTGTTTTCCGCCATGCCATGAATTACCCAGAATGATTGCGCAGTTGTTTCTGCGAACGAGGATGCACATTCTAGTAAAAAAATCCAATGCTGAAGCAGAGAGCAAACGACTGGCTTCAAGAAAGTCTGGTAGCAGGAGTATTGTAATGAGGGATGCCGTTACAAACGTGCAATAACTTTGTTTCGTTTGAGCCTATCTTATGTATATAATAAAAGATGTGCAAGGATGTAATGTGCAATGACTGCTTTATTTTAATGTGTATTTCTTATGTATCAGCAATTCAGAAAAAGTCTACCTCTTTTATTTGTATTGTCACGTGGTCGTGACGTCGAAGAAGGCAGCAGTCAGCACGTCCGAGGTGAAACTCTTTATTAGGCCGAACTTGTGGCCGGGAAAATGAAACTCCAGCTACGGGAATAAAATGATAGCGGCGAACAGAGCGTCGACCATCGATCAACTGACAAGCGGTCAAGCGCATTGGTTTTTATACAAGCGCTATCGAATTTTCCAGCAATATCGCTGGTGGCGGCATTATCTCTCGACAAAGCTAGAACATTCACGGGCGGCGCGCAATCTTAACAAAACGATCTACTACAATTGAGAAGCTTCTCGAACACTGCTTTGCGGACAGCGTCGATCGTTGATAAACGTCCTTGCTGGTCAAACCCGAATAATTCAAACTAAAACAAGAAGTGGGCGTGGCATTGCCCCCCTCTGAAAAAGCATCTTCCCGATGCTTGTGAAAGAACATAGAAGTGAGAGAAAAAAACAAGTGCATACATAAATAAATTACAATAACAAAGGAAAAGTAGAGTCCCCAGGTTCGCTAACGCGTAAAAAACGACTTAAGGCGCACGACATGGACGACTTCAGGTCGTGTGCGGCGTCGCTGGGAGTTCGTAATGCCGTCTGGGATGACCTCATAGTCAAGAGCGCCGAGGCGTCGAAGAACCTTGTATGGCCCGAAGTATCGCCGAAGGAGTTTTTCGCTACGCCCATGTCGGCGTATCGGCGTCAAGACCCAAACACGGTCGCCGGGCTGGTATTCCACGAAGCGTCGTCGAAGATTGTAGCGACGGCTGTCGGTGTACTGCTGGGTCTTGATGCGCAGGCGGGCGAGCTGTCGAGCTTCTTCGGCACGTTGTAAGTAAGCGGCGGCGTCAAGGTTTTCTTCGTCGGTGACGTTCGGTAGCATGGCGTCGAGCGTCGTCGCCGGGCTCCTTCCGTAGACCAACTTGTACGGCATCATGTGCGTTGTTTCTTGCACGGCCGTGTTGTAGGCGAAGGTCACGTACGGAAGGACGGCGTCCCACGTCTTGTGCTCAACGTCGACGCACATGGCCAGCATGTCGGTGATGGTCTTATTTAGACGTTCGGTGAGGCCATTGGTCTGCGGGTGGTAGGCGGTGGTGCGGCGGTGGCTCGTCTCGCTGTATTTGAAGATCGCCTGAGTTAAGTCTCTGGGGCGCCATGACGCAAGACGATGTTCTCCACGAAGAACTTGGCTACCTCGGCGGCGCTGCCTTTGGGCAAGGCCTTTGTCTCGGCGTAGTGGGTGAGGTAGTGAGTCGCTACGACGATCCACTTGTTGCCGGAAGTCGACGTCGGGAACGGCCCCAGTAGGTCCATCCCTATTTGCTGGAACGGCCGATGAGGTGGTTCGATTGGCTGCAGAAGTCCCGCTGGCCTAGTCGGCGGTGTCTTCCGTCGCTGGCAATCTCGGCAAGTCTTAACGTAGTGGGCGACGTCGGCAGCAAGGCGTGGCCAGTAGTATTTTGTTCAGGCGCCAATAATCAACGCAGAAGCGCAGTGTCCCGTCCTTCTTCTTCACTAACACCACGGGTGACGCCCACGGACTCTTGGACGGCTGGATGATGTTGTCGCATAGCATCTCGTCGACGTGTTTCTTTATCGCGTCGTGCTCTCGAGTAGAAACTCTGTAGGGGCTCTGACGGAGTGGTCGAGAATTTTCTTCTGTTATAATGCGGTGCTTTGCAAGGGGCATTTGTCGGACCCGCGATGACGACGAGAAACAGTCCTTGTATTGCAAGAGCAGGGTTTTGAGCTGGTCTTGCTTGGCCTTCGGAAGGCTCGGGTTGACGTCAAAATCCGGTTCGGGACCTCTATTCGTCGAAGCAGGTTCGGCAGCATCAAAGAGGGCGAAAGCATCGCTGGCGGCTACACATTCGTCGATGTAGGCAACCGTTGTACCAAAGTTGAGGTGCCTATATTTGTGGCTGAAGTTTGTCAGCACTACTTTTGCTTTACCGTCACGCAGCTCGGCTATACCTCGTGCGACGCAAATTTGACGGTTCAGGAGTAGGTGCTGATCGCCCTCGATGACGCCTTCAAGGTTCGCAGGTTTTTCGGTGCCGACGGAAATAATGACGCTGGAGCGCGGCGGAATGGTCACCTGCTCTTCTATCACATTCAATGCATGGTTGCCTGGCATCATGTGGGGCGGGAGCTCTTTGTCTGAGTTCAGTGTTATCGACTCAGACCTCAGGTCGATGATGGCGCCGTGGTCACTTAGGAAGTCCATTCCAAGTATCACATCCCTGGAGCAGTTTTGTAGGATTACAAAGCTCGCAGGATAAGTCCGGTTATTGATGGTGACTCGCGCCGTGCAGACACCAATCGGCGTTATCAGATGGCCTCCAGCGGTCCGTATCTCGGGGCCTTCCCAAGCAGTCCTAACTTTCTTCAACTGTGCTGCAAACGGCCCACTGATGACGGAATAGTCGGCTCCAGTATCGACGAGAGCGGTGACGTTGTGGCCGTCGATCAGAACGTCGAGGTCGCTAGTCCACCGTCTTGCGTTGCGGTTACGTCGCGGCGTCGGGCCACGTCAGTTTGCACCGCTGGTTCCGCGTTGCGTCGTCAGGTCTGCTTCCGGTTGCAAAGTTTCGTGT
Organism: Rhipicephalus sanguineus; assembly: GCF_013339695.2. NCBI lineage: Eukaryota > Metazoa > Arthropoda > Arachnida > Ixodida > Ixodidae > Rhipicephalus > Rhipicephalus sanguineus. The sequence goes on from NC_051180.1 coordinate 190,219,272, forward strand.
TCAGGACGTCGTTCGGTGTGCGGCGGGGGCTCGGAACTTCGTCGCGGCGGCGTCGTCGATGGCGTAGGATCTTCAGCATTTCGTCGTTCAGCAACTGCACCTCCATCGGTTGCTGCCTTTAGTTTTCCGGAGACGGGCTAGGCGACCGGCCCCGGTTTGGGCCAGTGTACTGCCGGCGGTGCGGTGACATGTAACGGCCAGGCGACGCCGAGCGGGAAGGTCGTCGTTCTTGCCACTGTGTTCCGGTGAGGTAGTCGTCGATGTCGCAAGGCCGTTCGCCTGGCTGCAGGCGCGGCGCGTTGACGGCGAATCCGCGTAGCCCCATCTGACGGTACTGCCAGCGGCGGTACGTGTGGCCTGCCTCCCCGCAGTGGTAGCAGAGCGGGCGGTTGTCAGGGGCGCGCCAGACATCGGTCTTCCTCGGGGTATAGCGCTGGCTGGCAGGTGGGCGGTAGGGCGTCGGTGGCGGCGTCTGGCCAACAGGTGGACGGTAGGGCGTCGGTGGCGGTGTCTGGCGACGGTACTGCGGCGGTGTGTCGTCTCGGCGTGGGCGTAGAGGAGCAGCGTGACGGCGGGCTGCAGCAGCATAGCTCATAGCTTGCGGCTGCGGCTCTACTAGCTGAGGCGCACCGAGTGAATGCTGGATCTCCTGGTGCACGACATTGGCGATGGAATCTACTTGAGGTTGCGACGAAGGTAGAAGTTTTCGCAGCTCCTCTTGCACGATTGCTCGAATCGTCTCACGCAGGTCGGCGGATCCTAGTGCTTGAACGTCGGCGTAGCTTGTGGTCGAGAAGCTGCGGTTGTATTGCCGGGTGCGTGAGACGATTCTTTATTAGGCCGAACTTGTGGCCGGGAAAATGAAACTCCAGCTACAGGAATAAAATGACAGCGGCGAACAGAGCGTCGACCGTCGATCAACTGACAAGCGGTCAAGCGCGTCAGCTTTTATACAGGCGCTATCGAATTTTCCAGCAATATCGCTGGTGGCGGCATTATCTCTCGACAAAGCTAGAACATTGATGGGCGGCGCGCAATCTTAACAAAACGATCTACTACAATCGAGAAGCTTCTCGAACACTGCTTTGCGGACAGCGTCAATCGTTGATAAACGTCCTTGCTGGTCAAACCCGAATCATCATCATCATCATCATCAGCCTGTCTACGCCCACTGCAGGGCAAAGGCCTCTCCCATGTTCCGCCAATCAACCCGGTCCTGTGCTTTCTGCTGCCACGTTGTACCTGCAAACTTCTTAATCTCATCTACCCACCTAATTTTCTGTCTCCCCCTCACGCGTTTGCCATCTCTTGGAATCCAGTCAGTTACCCTTAATGACCACCGGTTATCCTGCCGACGTGCTATGTGCCCGGCCCATATCCATTTCTTCTTCTTGATTTCAACTATGATGTCCTTAACCCCTGTTTGTTCCCTGACCCACTCTGCTCTCTTCCTGTCTCTTACGGTTACACCTACCATTTTTCTTTCCATCGCTCGCTGCGTCGTCCTCAGTTTAAGTTGAACCCTCTTTGTAAGTCTCCAGGTTTCTGCTCCGTAGGTAAGTACCGGTAAGATGCAGCTGTTATATACCTTTCTCTTGAGGGATAGTGGTAGATTGCCATTCATGATTTGACAATGCTTGCCGAATGAGCCCCTTATTCTTCTAGTTATTTCACTCTCATGGTTCGGCTCTGCGGTTACTACCTGTCCTAAGTAGACGTACTCCTTTACAACTTCCAGTGTCTCGCCACCTATCGCAAAGCGCTGTTCTCTGCCAAGATTGTTCCACATTACTTTAGTTTTATGCATATTAATTTTCAGACCTACTCTTCTACTTTCCGTATCCAGTTCAGTAATCATGAGCTGCAATTCGTCTCCCGCGTTACTCATCAATGCAATGTCATCCGCGAATCGCAGGTTACTGAGATACTCTCCATTAACTCTTATCCCTAACTCTTCCCAATCTAGGGCCCTGAAAACCTCCTGTAAACACGTGGTGAATAACATTGGAGAGATCGTGTCTCCCTGCCGTACGCTCTTCTTTATTGGGATTCTGTTGCTTTCTTTATGGAGGACTATAGTGGCTGTGGATCCGCTGTAGATTTCTTCCATTATGTTTATATAGGCAAACCCGAATAATTCAAACTAAAACAAGAAGTGGACGTGGCAGTATTGTAGAGCGCAAAACTGAAATGACAAGGACGGGACAGGGAGTAACACACACACAAGCGCTAACTTTCAACAATGATTTATTGGAAGCCGGATCAAACATATATACGTGAAAACTTGTGATCAATCAGGCATGCGCCAATGTGGAGGCATCAAGGACTGATAATTCTTTTCTATATAATGACAATGATGGTGCGCTGACGCAACCTTGCCCTAACTTATGTATGGTAGCCGATTCAACAATCAACCGCGTAGTTTCTTCTTTGTGCATGCGTACAACCGAGCACTCATCAAAAACAGGCAAACACCCACACGTGCGGCAATGCACGGAAAGCAAGCCATCGCCACCCTCCTTTACATTGTTTTGGCGCGCTCTAAGCCTGTCATTGAGGCACCGCCCTGTTTGCCCTACGTGGTATTTTCCACACACTAGCGGGAGCTGGTACACAACACCTTCTTTGCATGGCACGTGGCGTGTTCTGTGCTTTTTATCACAACCGCGTGCTTTGCATGCAGTTGGGTTGCTGCGCCTGCACAGTTTTCCCTGCTTGTTTGGAGCCATGAAAGCCACGCTAATTTTTGCCCGAGAGCCCACCTTGTTTATGTTGTGGGAAATCTTGTGTAGGTAGTGAGCTTCTTTCGGACATTCATAACGGTGGCGGCATCCTGCTGGCAACCTGAAGGCTTTTTGAGCAGGGATTCTGCGACTGACACCAGGAGGTGGTCGGGGTAGCCAGCTTGTACAAGGCGAGCCTTTTGACACGTGAAGGTGCGTTCGCGAGCTTACCGTTAGCCAACTAACAAAGAAAAATGTCCATGCTCTCCTGTGAACAAAAGAGCATATTTTAGCAATAGGAATACGAGCACGACATCTCATAAACTGAGCACACTGGACGAGTCACCAATGAAAGAGCTAGGTGCACGAGGCATGCGCGATGGAAAAATGTCCATGCTCTCCTGTGAACAAAAGAGCATATTTTAGCAATAGGAATACGAGCACGACATCTCATAAACTGAGCACACTGGACGAGTCTCCAATGAAAGAGCTAGGTGCACGAGGCACGCGCGATGAAACCAAAAAGATATTTACCTGAGGGGGCAACAGAAGTGTGTGAACCCATGACATGACAAGAACTTTATTGGAGTCCTGAGGAACTCAAATCTGGGGAGCTGGAGGCCCCCAGATCAAGTTGGTAGCTCCGCCCACGATGGGACTGGAAGTCTGAGTTCCGTCGCGATGTTGTGGGCCCTCTGGACGGGGCCTGAAGCGCGTGAACCCAGATCAAAATTTAAAAGAATGCACACTGGTGGTATTTTGCAAATAAGTGCCTCCACTGTGTTGTGTGTTCATAACTTGATGTAGCGTCTGATTTTCCGAAATTCGTCTTGTAAACAAACACTACGGTACTCGAAAAGAAAAACGGCAGCTGTAAGGACTTCCTAGGATTGCGTTTAACATGTTCTGTCTTTTGTTTGCCTGGTGCGAGCGACGCATTCGACACTTGTGAACTCAACAATGCGCAAGTGCTAGGTTTCTCACATTGTCAAAAGAGGTCCCAGGTCCAGGAAGCTGTTTGCGCTTAAGGTGCCGCAATGGGGTTTCCTTTTATATATATATATATATATATATATATATATATATATATATATATATATATATATATATTATGCCGGCACCATTGTGTGATTTGTTGCTTATAAAACGAGAGATAATAGTTAAGGTACCGACCAAGCACAAACTATTTTTACTACACATCTTACATAGGAACAGCTGTGTGAATCTGCACGCAGAGTTGTCGCATTTACAAGCAAGTAGAAGCAAGCGTTCCAACGCGCCACATGCGGGCTGGGCGCGCCTTGCGACTCTCGCCCAATAATAGCGGCTGAGGGTGAAGGGCGAGGAGCAAACGCCGCCGAGAGGAGGAGTTTGCGCTACCTTTGAAAAATAGAGTGACCTTACAAAAAAGCAAGTGAAATACTGCTGGCGACCCAACCAAATGGCACAGCAGCGTGGGGGATAAAGGCGGAGGTTAGTGACATCAATCAGCGGGGAGAATTCTCCATAAATGTCCCCCACTCACATGAATGAGGTGAACGGAGAGAGAGAAATACCTACGCTGCTGTGCCCTTTGGTTGGATCACCAGCACTACTTTATGTGCTTTTGTTGTTGCGAATCTGGACTAAGACTATCATTCTTCACGAGGTCATTGATGGTGGCATTTTTTTTCCTCTGCTGACCTTTCGGATAAATCAACTTTGGTTCTAATTAGTGAGACTTCGGTCATGTAGTCGAGTAATAGTAATTGAAATGAAGTATCTTTCGATGTTGTGGTGTTGTGTTAAAAAGAAGTGCAGCTATCGTAGGTTTTTTTTTTTTTCACGAGAACGGGAGAGATGTTGCCCCTTCATGCTTGACAGTGATCTGTGAGCGTTTTATTAAAATCTTGGGGTGTAATGAAACTGTATAGTTTGCTGCTGTCTTCACCGTGCAGAATCAGTTATCAATGCAGCGAAAAAATGAAATCCTCATTCTGTGAGCGTATAGCGCAAATTGAGGCATCAATCACACTTCCGGCAGCCTGTTAGAGTTTTTTTATAAGTAAAGCATATGCATAATGTGGGAACTTATAGCTTACATAGGTCGACACTCAGATAGGCATTAAGTTTGTGTTCACTACAGATAATTTTGCTCATTATAGCTCCAAAATATTTCCTCGTCGTAGCGCTGAAATTACGTCTGAGCTAGAGCCTTCTGCACAAAAGATATGTAGTCTGCGAGATCAAGTGACGCTCCACCAAACATCTAGGAAATTCGTTCGAAAGTATCGTTTACTGCTTTTAATCATAATATACTACAAACATGCGTTATGCTTTTATTTTTTCATTAGGTCGTTATTTCAGTTAAACAGGCTCAAGAGAATGGGCAACGTCAAAATGCTCATGAAAATCGCCACGTTCGAAAAAAAAAAAGGTTAATATTAGTGACCGGTATATGGGCCATAGTGATGGTAGTGCTCTGCCATCTGCTTGAAAATCACCTCCCGCACAGCATTCAAGTTCAGCATGCCTCGCACGTGGTGTTCCACAAGCATGCATGTTAGACAATTGAAAAAAAAAAAAAAAGAAGTAGCATCGTACATCGTAGCCACCGTAGCTGTGGCCAACACACCCTCAAAGCAATTGCAAAACGGTTGCTGCAGTAGGAGCTACTGCGATGTGTCAAACAGCAGCCTGAAATTCCACTTTCTCCCCCACCGCATGGGGATCGTTTGTCCTATTGCTCAAAAGGTCTCTGTTAAAGTCCCTAGATTTTTCCTTCTAGGTAGTCCCTAGAGGAAAAATGAGTGCGACCCCTCCGCACCTCCTCAGGGGAGACAGGGACTAAAGTCCCTCTGAGGAGGCGCGGAGGGGTCGCACCCATTTGCACCTGTGATGTCGTCACGTGATCGGCAATCCCTACTTCTCCCTAAGGATTCCCCCCTCGTGTGTGAAGGAAGCTTCGCGGGCTAGCAGAGCCCACGCAGCAATATGTGATAATAAAACTACTCTTAAGACATGACTACACCAGTGGAGCAGAGCACGGCAAAAATGAAACCTTTCGTGCACCCGTGTCGTCAAGGGTAACATTCTTTGTGCTGTGAATCGAACAGAAATGCACAAGTAACATTTTATAGACTATCTTACGGATAGGTTTCGTTGCCACCATATTGACCTTGCCGTTTTATATTTTCAACAACTAAAAAAACAGGCCTGTGGTTGACACATACGCATGAAAACGTTCGGGTTGATGCATTCGACGTTTCACGACCCTATTAACTCATGTCGCTATATACAAAAATAAGAGCACATTCACTTAATAGCCCAAGATGTCTTATGTAAAATCATCTATACCATCTTCTGATTCATTGCAGTGATCATTTTTATTATGGCTTGTTAGAGTACTGAGGCCTTACCAGGTCATATAGGGCTAGTACTAGAATGTCCCGCTGGTGGTGCAAATCGTGTCCCTCATTTACCCTAATATCACGATTACTAAAGCGCTGCTGCACATAATATTGAGGTATTAGATGTTCTCCAGCCTTAAAGGGGCCCTGCAACACTTTTTGAACAGGGTAAAAAAGCGCTGCCAATCGGTAGTCGAGGCTCCCGAGAACACGCGAGCCAAATATTATAGCGAAGCGAGCGGCCTGCAATTTACAATAAATTCTCAAAGTCAGCTGAAAATCGCTCCCGCTTCTCTCGACAAATGATGTATTAGTCCGCAATATATGACGCGATTGTTGGCAGTTCCACCATTGGCTGATGTTATAATCACGATAACACCCTCATCATTACCTTCGTTGTTAATTTTGAGTTCAATAAGTAGATAATATGTATGTTTATATTGTGTTATGCCGTTAAAACACCGAACAAACATTAATATTAGCACTTCCGGTCTCACCGACAGCTCGTCTGCTCGTAGTTGCGTGGTTGCGTTTTCTTCACTATGCGCAGTGCCGAAATCGTGAATATTTCTCTGCTTTTGACCGTCGCTGGTCACCGTTGAGAGTGGCAGCCGTTCGAGTGTTGCCTCGTCAGCTGGAAGCTGCATCGTCGGCACGTTCTCACGACCGACCGTGGCAGCGGTGCAGCATTTATCCGATAACAATGCTGGCGCCGGCTAGATTAGGATACCTGTGTTCGCTGTATGGCGAGAGTCCCGTTCGCTGTCTGTTCAGTATGCCATCGAGCCGTACCTCGGCGTATCCTCCCCGTAGTCTCACGTTCCCGAGAAACCGCGACACAGCAACCAAGCAGACTCGCATTTTCACGAGCTGCAGACAGTCGGGGGATGGGTCCGCGCCGGCCCGATGCCCCACGTTCCTTTCTTCTAGTCTTTAGTTCTTTGTTGTCAGCCCGCACTCGCTGAGCGCCCGCATTCGAAGAGCAAACAGCATCGAAGTACCGCCAATGGGAGAAGGGTGCACGCAGCTTTGCCGTGTTGAATACGATTCAAGCGCGAGCAGTGCGACGAGGTGGTGTATCGGAGTGTGGGTCGAAACCCATCTCAGCTGTCATTCGTTCCAAACGCACACGCAGGTTTGCATCCATCGTTGGTAGAGCGATGAAAACACTGCGGCAGTTCGAGGTGCACACCCAACATTACCAAACCGACTCGCAGTTTTCAAGCACGCGCGATACACGGTGCGATGGGCTCCGCTCGACGACGACCACGCAAGCCGACCGGAAGTGGAGCCACAGACCACGTGGTTGCGCCGAGACGCCAGAGAGGAAAAAAATGAAGAAAAAAAATGCCGCCGGCGCTGACGTAACTCTTCAGCGCCTCCTCGCACCTCCGCCCTCCCTCCCTCCCTCCCTCCCTCCCTTCACGCCCCGCGCAGCTTTCCGCGCGCTCGCGGCGTTGAGTATAGGGAGAAAGCTGCGGAACGTGTTCTCTATAATTTGGTAACACCGCTTAGACTTGACGGATTCGAAAAGTTTTTGCGGCATATGACTCGTGAAGATTCATACGTCAATAATGAGACTATTCTAATATAGAAAGGTGTTGCAGGGCCCCTTTAAGTTTTCACTCTAGCATAAATTGTTTGCCTTTAGTGTCCCTTTAACATGTGGTGCTAAGTGTGAGATTCTGGCAATACCACTGGTGAAACACCTTGTGCTGAGAGAACTTGTGCATGTTGCATCTGTTTACAGGACTGTGGAACGAGATTTTTCTCTTCTCCAACATCTCCATCTTCATTCTACTGCCATTTGCGTACCTGTTTACTGAATCAGAGGGACTCCCAGGATCTCGAAAGGCGAGTTCGTGATTTACCAACGCGTTTCTAAACATGCTATACTGTCTCTAAACTGCAACATGCTTTTAAATAACTATGTACAACTTCGGAACACACAAATATGTCCCAATTAAGTATAACTTCAGTCGGTATGTTGTTCATCAAATTTCTTCTACAGTTGAGCCCACATGTAACGGCCCCATTTAAAACGAACTTTCACTTAAAACCGTGCCTGCGGCTTTGCGTGTGCTAGTTGTGTTCTCTTCCGCTGTTCGCTCGTCGTGCCCGTTGGCAGATGTTATGACCCGCTCACGCTAGCGGCAAGCCTGCCGCAACGGCGCGGTGCCGCAGAACGTCGGCCGTCGCCGCACGCGCGAGAGCTGTCCAACTTGCACGGCAAGCTTCGCCGGCGAGGCATTCGCGCCTCCGAAAAACATGGCAGCACTGCCAAAAGCGGTTGTCGTCCACTTCGAATCTATCAAGTGGCCGCCGTGCGCTCTGTAACGTGTAAGTTCCGAACTGATGCTTCCATTTGCTTTAGATTCATGTCCTTAAGCTTCGACAGCAATGTATTCGTCCCGATTCGGCGCCGTTTTTGAGAGCCATAGTCAAATAATCCATGCTGTAAGCTTAGCGAGTCGAGATGGGCGCTTCCGAATGCTCGGAGGACATAGATTACGCGTTTGTTAGTTGTTTCTAATCCTCCATAGCTGGCGCCACTTGACCTGGTTCGGCGCCCACCGCATCCACGCTCGCGCGCCGCCTACGTCACAATTTTGACGATGCCCGCGTGACCGTGGAAATATACATTATCTCTATGATGCAAAATCGCACTTACAACGAACGTCTCCGAGCCCTGCCGATCGGTTACAGCGAACGAAGTCGGCGCTCCGGCGACTTCGCGGGACACCACTTTCAAGCACCGATAAGCCATCAGCGAGGTGCCCATAGATTCCTATTGTTAACCCTGCCTCCGCTGCCGTCTAGTTGTAGCTCTCCCCGACTGTTGTTTTGTTATGCACCCCTCCGTCCTTTGTCCCGCGTGCAGGCTCACTGAGCGTGAATGGGCCCTAAATTTTTTTGACACGCACAGCCAGCGCCGGCTACTCTTCCGAGCAAGCTACCCGAACTACCCTCCCTCTCAGCTCTTTCGCCAGTCTCCACTAAAGTCCCTAGATTTTTTCCTTGTGCCTAAATACCGACATGATGACTGAGGGGCGCAACAAATACCAACTCGCCCAACTTTTTACTTTACTAAATACCGACAACTGCCCTCTCTCCCGGCCCTCTGTCACGCGCAGCCGGCGTCTGCCGCCATTTTCTTCCTAACTTAGAAGATTTACAAAGCCACGTACGTCTAAGTATACATTAGCCACGCATCTTTCAGCAGACAGTAAGCTAACGCGACGCGCCTTTCTTCTCCCGCCAACTGACGTGGGGTCAGTAGTGAGCGGGGGACGCGTTTCACCAGGTTTTGGAAAAGCATTAGAAAGAACATGGCTACCGAAAACGAGCGTTAGCCAATGAGATTCGTCGGGGGTGCTTCAATGGTTGTCGGTACTTAAGAAAGAAGAGGGAAAAATCTAAATCTAGGGACTTTAGTTTCCACCGCTCTGCGACGCTGCCACATCCAGCTTTTTTTTTTTGGCTAGAAACGAGCCCAGAGAAGTTACACGTGCTTGCTTGTCTTATCACACGTGCGCGTCTTGCTCACTCTTGGTGTTCACGTAGCGTGCGGTTAGAATGGCGGACGGTGGCACGAAGCGAAAAGCGCTGGACATTGCTACCAAGCAAGCCATTTTAACAGAGCTCTCTCAAGGTGTGAAAAACTGCGAGTTGGTTAAAAAGCACGGCGTGAGCAAGTCAACCATATCGACGATCTTGAAAAACAAGGACAAGATCATCAGTGCCGGTGCCAACACGACTGACAGAAAGCGTCTGCGGAGGGCCACCTACGCGGATGTGGAGGATGCGTTACTGAAATGGTTTGTTGACGTGTGGGCTCGCAACATTCCGGTAAGTGGTCCTGTGATGCTGGCCAAAGCGTAAGACTTTGCATTCCTGTTGGACTTTCCCGACTTCTGCCCCGGAAATGGCTGGCTACATCGGTTCAAGGTGCGCCATGGCATTGTTTTCAAATCGATAGTTAATGAGGCGGCCTCGGCAAGTGACCAAGACGTTGCCTCGTGGCTTGAAACAAATCGAGACACCATTTTAAGCTACGCGGAGCGAGACGTCTATAACGTAGACAAAACTGCGTTATTCTATCAGATGTTGCCAGAAAAAACTCGCGCCATGAAAGGCGACACGTGTTCTGGCGGCAAACACAGTAAAGTGCACGTCACAGCACTTTTGTGCGCGAATATGGATGGCAGTGACCAGCGCGTGCCCTTCGTAATCGGGAAGTCGAAGAAGCCGCGTTGCTTCTGGGGCTATATGCCTGTGCATTACAGGCATAATGCGAAAGCGTGGATGACGCGCGATTTATTCGTAGAGTGGCTGAGCGAATTTGACCGCGACATGCACAAGCAAGGCAGGCGCGTGCTGCTTGTGGTCTACAACTGCTCCGCGCACCACGTGCAAGCCTCTCTGACGGCAGTGACCCTGCTTTTCCTGCTGCCCAACACAACGTCTAAAGTGCAACCGCTTGACTTGGGCATCATTCGCGCGTTTAAGAGTTATTACAGTGTAGCCCTGTTATAACGAAGTTGGCGGGAATCTGAAATTACTTCGCTGTAACGGTTTTTCCGCTATATCTGGACTCTAAAAAAAATCAAACATTATGCAGACCAAGAAAAATAATTTATTTACACTTTCTGAAAAAAGCGATCAAGGGTCCCTTGCACGCGTTTCGCGAGCGTGCGTTTCAGAACACGTTGCTCAACTGTTGTCCATCAGATCGCAACTGCCCGGTTCGGTGCACAAGTACATATGCAGCGTGTCGACAGCTGCGAGAGCTGCTCCGGCGGTCCCAGGCTGAGGCGCACCAACATCGTCACCTTCGCCGTCCAAGGAACTGCTATCTGCGGCCATTCCCTTTTCGGAGACGCTAGCGGCGAGTTCATCGTTGGTGAGCTCCTCCATTGCGACGAGGTCTTGAACCGCCAGGGCAAAGTCCAGATAATCCAACCCGCTTGGGACAAGGCTTGCATTGTCCGCGGCCTCCCACAGCTGCCCCAGGCTTGTCACTGCCGCGGCACCATCTGCTGCAACAGCATCGATGTCTGCTTCTGCTGTTATTTCTTCAGCAGCGCTGCTTCCCCGCGAAAAACCTGCTTTCTTGAAGCAGTGAAGAATGGTTTCAGACTTGACATCCCGCCAGGCTCCGCTTGCGAAAAATACCGCCTTTACTAGCGGCACCTTCAGGTCGGCAGCGTTGTTGGCTGTACGGATGTCAATGAGCAGACACTCGATGACACGGCGACGATAATGCACTTTGAAGTTTGCTATCACTCCCTGGTCCATCGTCCATATTGGCGGTTGTGTTTGGAGGCAGAAAAAGTACCTCGACAGCGCTCAGATGTGCGTTAACATGGTGTGCACTGCAGTTGTCCAGCAAGAGCAGCACTTTGCGCTTCTTCGCGGACATTTCCTTTCCAGCCACTTCCGGAATATCTCCCCCGTCATCCACGCCTTTGTGTTGTGTGTGTACGCGACAGGCATTGACAGCACCTTGGTGAAGCCCCGCGGTTTCTTGGGCTTGCCGATGACCAATAGCGGCCGCTTGTCGGAGCCGTCCATGTTTGCGCACACCAACACTGTGATGCGATTTTTGCTGTTTTTCCCCCCCATGCACTTATCAGTCTTCGCCGCGAGAGTTTTTGCAGGCAACAGCTGAAAGAACAGACCCGTTTCATCAGCGTTGTAAATATCTCTTTCTGTGTAAGTCTCAAGAATGCGGCTCCTGTGCTTCACCATCCAACGCTGGAGACCGTCCTCGTCAACGGATGCAGCTTCACCGACAATGCTCTTGCATGTGATCCCGTGGCGGTCTTTAAATCTCTGCAACCATCCGTTGCCTGGGTTGAAGTTCTCGTGGCCGAGAGCAAACCCCAGACGTTTGACCTGCGCGGGCAGGATCGGTCCATTGAGCGAGACGTTCTTGGCACGAGCGTCTACAAACCATTTGTAGAGCGCCACTTCGACATCTCCGTAAGTGGCAGCGCGGATCCGCTTCCATTCACCGCTGCCAACGTCGTCGTCCAAGACGGCATCAATTTTGCTCGCATTTTTTATGATTGTCGCCAAAGTCGACTGTGCTATGCCGTACTTCTGCGCAATATCGGTCTTCTTAATTTTCTGCCGAACTTCGCCCAAAATGGCACGTTTCACTTTTAGAGAGAGCACTTTTCGTTTGGTCGTCGATGAGGCGGTCGTTCCAGGTTATCGCTTCTCTCGACATTGTCGTAAAGTTCGCCGATTCACATGGGCAGGCCTAGCTGCAACCGTGGCAAGTCCAAGCGCGCAGCGATAATCCGCTTTTCACCAGTGAAACAACACGAGCGAACGAATGCTTCTGCTGCTCAACCGTGGTCAAGTCCAAGCGCGCTGCGATAATCCGCTTTTGACCTGTGAACAGAGACACAGCACAACATGTGCGAACGGAACAGCTGCTTCTGCTGACTGAACTGACTGACCGCCACGAAAGAAAGAACGGCTTTGTGTGCGACAGGTTTGCGCGGAGCCGTTGGCGGAGCGCCGCAGCCAGGCTTAGGCAGGCCTAGCTGGTGACGCCATGCCGTGGAAGAAAAGCAATTTAGGAGCGCACCAACTTGCTTCGCTTTTTCACCAAAATGAGGCGCCACAAGCGGAACCGGTCTACAGCGGTCACAAAGTTTCTGAAGCTGCCCCCACGACCTCCTCTCTGAAAAGAGGAGTACGCCGTGAAAGGAGATAAGATCGCGGTGGTCGGCCCGCCTGGCACTGGAAAAAAGAATGGGAAGCGTTCGCGAGACGGCTACCGGGCGACCGTGTGGTGCAGTGAAGTAAGCTTTCGAGCCGAGTGGGGCGATGCGGCTGCCGGGAGCCAAGAATTGGCGGTTTTTCGGCCTAGTTGATTCGCGCGAAAACTCGAAAGGTTGTTTGATGGATTTTTTTGTTGTTGTTCTCGACAAAAAACCTCGCTATATCCGCTGAGTCGCATTTTTTTACTTCGTTAAAAGTGGACTTAAAAGGCATTGAAAATGCGGAAATTGAGACGGGAAATCAAGATCACTTCGTTATAACCGCTATTTCGCTGTAAGTGGGTTCGTTATAAATGGGCTACACTGTATAGGCGCCACGTTGTGGAGTGCTTGGTCATAGCTGTTGACCGCCCGGCAGCCAACCTGCTGCTTCGGGTGACTTTGTACTCAGCTTTGGAGAGAGCTGAAGGCATCGTGGGTAGAGGTGACGGCTACATGCGTGCAAAACTGTTTTGCAAGGCCGGCTTCGTTGACGTCGGACCCGATGCCGAGCCTGAAGCTCCCGAAGAGGACCAATGCGGCGGTGATTTGTGGCAGTGCGTCGTCGACTCCGACATGGGAGAGCTGGACACCTGCTGGGAGGACTTCATTACGGCCGATGATGATGCCGACACTGCGGAACCGTGCACGGATGAGGGCATAGTGAATGAAGTGCGCGGCAAGAGTAATTCGGAGGAATCGGATGACGACGATGACGAAACTTTGGAGCCAGCACCGACAAGCGTGCCTGTAGCAATTGGCTACATAGATAGCCTCAGGCAGCTTGTATATGCCAAGGGCTTCGGCGAAGAACACGCTTCCGCCTTAAATAAACTCGAGACTGTGCTTATCACATCTGCGCTGTCGAAACAGACGTGTATCACGGACTTTTCCGCAAAAAAAATTTTTGGTTTTCACTTGTAACTTTTTTAAAGCTGTGTTCCATTTACTACGAACTTCGGGATATAACGAACGGATGCCGTGTCACGCTCAGGTTCGTTATAAGCGGGCTCTACTGTATATCCAATGGAAACACTTGAAATCACCCAGCATGGGGTATTTCAGCAATTACATCATACCTGCCAACTCTCCCTGTTTGCCCGGGAGACTCCAGATTTCTGACCCGATTGTGCGATCGCAACCACAAATCGCTCAGTAAACTGGCTCAACTCAATTTAAAAAAAAAAAAAAGAAAAGCCTACAATACCGGTATAATCGCGAGCCATCGCGAGACCACTCCCGCAGCACCTCGTCGTGCCCGCCGTTACGATGCAGCACACAAGTACGTTGGTTGTTCTAAAGTATGGCCAAACTCTACGAGTACCTGGTGCTCACCGGTGTTGTAATGCATCAGGTCAACTGATAGATAGTAGCAAAACCCAGATAACGCATTTTGAGCAGTTTCAATCAGTTAAGCATCAAGCGATGTCTGCCAAGGCATCTTGCTTGCGAGGCACGTATAAGAGAAAGTGTGCATGGGCCAGCATGCTGGTAGATTTGGAACTGGTGATATTATTTGGCAAGTACGGTGGTAGTAGAGCACTGCACGGGCCGATTTTTCCGGCCCGGGCCCGGCCCGGCCCGAAAACGCCATGTTCCGGCCTGCCCGAGCCCGGCCCGGTGTTCTTAAATGTGGCCCGTACCCGGCCCGGGCCCGAAAGATTTGGGCCCGGTCCGGCCCGGCCCGTTTCAGCTACTTATGCCTTGAGCATAAAGGAGACACTGTCCAACCTTCGGTGATTGTGAAGATACCTGCCGCACACCAGATATTATCTAGAGATTGTTTAAGGAACTTCTTTCAGTGTCACGACTTTCAGTGGTACTGTGTATACTTTCTGTTAATTACGCCCGTAACAGTCTTGCGAAATAATTGCAGGGCAATATAAAATATAATTGGAGTCATAGCTGGCTGTTTCATGTACGCACGCAGGGCTAACCACGCAATCTTATTTTTGCATTTCAAAGAACGACTACAAAATACCTCCATAAAGTGGGAAAAATAAACATGGCAGACATTTTTAGTTTGAGTCTACATCAACTGCATACGAGCTAGGGCTGTTGAGTAATAGTAGCAAGTCTCCTGCAACTTAATCTATTGCACAATGCAATGAAAAAAAAACGTGCTCTAGCTGCTTCTGGGAGGAATAGACCAGGCTGGGCAGCGTTACATAAAGCTGTCGTGTTGACTCCTCGGCAGGAAACAGCACCCAACGTACACAACGTTTCCGTGTTCAAAACAAGAAGGTTCTTTGTCCCACCCTTCTTCCCCGAGTCACCGCCACTGCAGTGCCATAGATCTGTCAAAGCGAGGCACACCCGTTAGCGAGTGAGCCACCGTCCTCGTTGTTCCCTGAAGGTGGCTGTCTCGTCGTCTTCGTGTGACCGCCTTCGATCTTTGAAAATGTTACGCCTTAAAGCAAGACCGGACTAAGGGCTTCCAAAACAACTGTCTATTAGAGCGCCGAAGTGAACACATCTTATATACACTAATCTAGGCACTTTACCTTTCCTTACACGGTACCCAAGAACATCTTTCACTCACTATAATGGAGGGAACTTATATTAGGCGTTTCTTGAAATTACGTGTAGCATACCAATGGAGCAAAATTGTAGACGTCTTGTACTGTGCAGTTTATGTGCACTCCAATGTACTCTAGGTGGTTTAAATTACCCGGAGACCTCAACGATGGCGTCTCATATAGCCTAGGTCACTTCGGAGAGTTGAACCCCACAAAACAACAAAAACAAAGCCAAACAACGTACACACGCAATTATACAGATACGTATGAGACCCGGGCCTAATACGGGCCTGGCTCAGGCCCGAGCCCGAAGATCACGGGCCCGAGCCCGGCCCGGGCCCGATCCAACAATCCCTTACCCGGCCCGGCCCGGCCCGCGGGCCGGGTCGGGCCCGGGCCCGTGCAGTGCTCTAGGTCGTAGTGTGTTCAGTGCGAGGCAAGCGACCTACTCAGGTCCATGTTAAAAGTTTGGGTGTGCAGACACGGACACGAGAGAAGACAAGACACCACTGATCATGTCCGTATAGTTTGAAGTAGCATGGGCTTTGCTAAACCGCGTGTCACCTCATATGGACATGGGAAGAAACAAAATAAACAGACGACCATTGATTGAGACGGGAAGTACTAAGAGAACTTCATTCGGTGTTTCTGAAGTGAGATAAATTTATATCTGTTGTTTATTGAACTCGAAACTACCAATATAAACTTTACAGAGGATGCGTTCGCGATCATGAAATCAGCCATTGGCCATGACCGTTTCAGTTTGCTGAGAAAAAAGTGAGCCATTTTTGGCTGTCCGTGAAATGAAAGAGCAAATCCCGTGCTATATTTGCCTCACATGTATCTGCACTGAATTCTGAGTACAGTGAACTCCCGTTAAGACGAACTTGGTTAAGACGAATTCTCGCATATGCCGTACAACATGGGAACGTTTGTTCGGTTTTCCATAGACTCAATGCAGATAAAATTTGCTTGAGACGAACCGTCTAACAGGTACTCTTCTGTTAAAACGATCTTTTGCAGTGACAAAAACGTTGGCAATTCTGCGCATGAACATTGCAGTTCTGGGGTCATTCAGGCAAACGAGAGTAAGCAATAAAAGAAGAAAAAGGTGCAATGACGCGAAGGAAGGGAGCAAGTGGGAAAGAAAGGTCAGGTATCTCCCTCAACCCCAACGTGTGTGTGAGGGGGGAGCAAAGAGTTGGGCGATTTACTATTGAGACCATCCAAGCCATTATGTCCTTTGAAGTGAAATGAAGTGAGGTGAATTGCTTTATTTTTCTTTACACAAACACACTTATACACTTCTCTGGACCGATAGCCAAGTATAACTTGGCTATCTGTCCAGACAGCCAAGTTATGCTTGGCTATCTGGACCATGGCTATTATCGCCATGTTTTTTGGGTTCCCCAGAGTAAGAACAGAACACGAGAGCTTGCTCAACATGTTCAGCGCAAAAAAGAACGCGAAAACACAAGGAAGGACACGACACAAGCGCTGTCTAACTTATATATGACACGCTGTCTAGCTTATATATGACACGTTTCTTCCATTAAACATTCAGTTGTTACACAAGCGCTGTCTAACAACTGAAAGTTTAATGGAAGAAACGTGTCATATATAAGCTAGACAGCGTGTCATATATAAGTTAGACAGCGCTTGTGTCGTGCCCTTCCTTGTGTTTTTGTGTTCCTTTTTGCGCTGAACATGTTGAGTATGTTCCAACTAGCCCAATTTGCCACCTTACGAGAGCTTGAGACACCTACGGGGCTCTCTTATCCGTTGTGGAGAGAGGGGCAAATGCAAGGGGAGTGGAAAAAGAAAGGCAAACGAAAGCGACAACAGGAACGAAAATTGCCTGTTTGTTAACACTGTTGTGTCGTGTGACCCCTGGTGTCATGCAAGTACACCAGTGCGGCAAAGTTTCTTGTACATCTCACTGGGTGGAGCTAGGCCTCCACTATGCCTAGGGAGCCTTCATGCACACACGCAGCTACTGCTGAGGTGTCATCCCAGAGATAGGCAGTTGTGGGGCTTTCATTTTTCTTACCTTCCTGTTTTTTTATTATTAAGAATCACTCCCCCCTCCCGCCCCCCCGGTTTTAGGGTGGTGACATCTTCAAAAGTGCGGCCGCTAGTAGCCGCCAGATTTGGCGGGCAACCCAGTTGCCATCCTTAGTCGCCGCTAAATTTGGCGGGCCGCCATGCGGATTCTCACTTGCGGGTCGGCAGCCATGATATATGCCCGTGAAGGATTTGGTTAGCGTGCAAACCTAACATAATGCACTCTCGAAAACATGAAGGTTGTCATTTTCAACATCGTGAGTGCAATGCCGTAAGCCTTCGCGGCCGTTTCACTGGGGATTTCTTGCACATATGTGCATTATGTGATCGCACATGACTTGGTCGTGTTTCGCCATAAGCTGCTCGCCTTTGCTTTCATGGTCCTACTGTCGAAAAAGTTCGTTCTCATAGCATTGCGTGCGCGTGCATGTAGGTAACATGTACGTTGTCGCAGAACGCTTCGGTGCGTCTAAGAAGTGCTGCTATTTTGCACGGTAGTGCTACAGTGTACTAGAAGGAGGTAGTGTGCTCTCTGCCCTATGCTAAGCAGGTGGCACTCTGAAGCCGCTCATGTCGCCGGCACTGAGAGCCGCTAGGGGCGCTGCAGCAGTTTCCTCTTGAAGTTTCTCGCGCTCCTGTCCTTCTGCCACTGCCGCTCTCTTGCTGCACACGTGCTAAACGAGGCGGCAAGTCGATTGGTTTTTGGTGCTATTGACAGGTTCAGTGGTTTGCATCAACAACAACCGCGGTATTCGTTTTCCGCTGACATGTTCATGGTATGGTAAGCAAGTACTGGCGGCACAATCACTGTATCGTCCCTCAAGACTAAGAAAGAAGAATACAGCGGTGAGGAACCTGCACTGCGAGGATAAGAAGCTTAACGAAACGTGTGCAGTGTGCGAATTGCATTTTGAGCTGCATTAAGTAATCAGGGAATACATTCATATAACTGATGGCAAAGAGAGAGCATTCCTCGTGTGGTAGACCAACGCTGTCGGCAGAGGCTGTTCCTACGATTCTTCCGAATCACCCCGCATACCTTAGCAAAAGGACTCCCAAACCCTGGAGCAAAAGAAAGCGACAAGAAGGTGACCAAACGACCAGCAGCAACAAAAGTCGAACCGCAGCATACGCGCCGTCTGCCGAAAATGACCCGAACGACCCGTTGCCATCAAATAACGCATATACATTTTGCGCTAGCGAAGAAGCACAAAAAGCAGCCTGCTCAGATGAGGTACGGAACTATTTCAACTTTTTTTTTTCACCTCAACACCTTCCGATATGCTAGACGAAGCATTAATTTTGTTTTTCATTGTTTTCCGGTACTTTATTGCACTTCGACATTATGCGAAGAAACGACTGTGGTGTCGGGAAAAGTTGGCATGTATTTCATGCCCACTCCAAGGTGTATATCAGGTGGAGATTTGTTGAACAACATTCTTTGAGTTCCCAGGAAGAAGCAGAACGCCTGCTCGAAAAATTACAGATGCGTTCTTGTTATGTAAATGTTGTTGTTGAATTAAAAGTTGACATTATGTACTGCCACACCATTTTAGAACACAAATTTGTAATATCTCTGGAATCTAAACAGTTCTTAGTGTTTTTGCATTCGGTGGATGTCTTGTGTGTAATCTTTACGCTAATGCTATTCATAAAGAATTTAAATTGCAGAAAGTAAAAATCAGATTTGAAAATAAAGTCGTTTAGCAATGCGCCCTCACAAGAAAGTTTTGCTCGAATGGATCCATTTTTACTTTAACAGCTGGAATTGCGCTTGTTTGAAATTTCAAGGTAGTAATTTCGACAAATAAAACGGATGTTGTGGATGCCTTTTATTATCTTTCTGCCTACGTGCACTTTCACGTGCATGTGAAGCGTTTTCTTATGAGAGAACCACACCGTCTTTCGTAACCTGACTGACGAGTTCCGTCGACTTCGGTCACCGCCAACGCTTGGCAGGCGTCGAGCATTCGTTCAAGGCGCATGCAATGCCAGATAGAGCTATGCGTAAGCAGGTGCAAACATAGCGGCAGCGTGTTTCTTTTGCATTTCTTAACGACAAAAGCGAATGCGTGTGGACAGAATTCCGGCCGTATGGATAGCAAGCACTTGTTTATAATTACACGGTCCGCTAATATCACCCGCAACACCCGCTTAGCCTAGCTGCGAAACTCGTAAAACCGCACAACCTTTCAAGAGGAAATGCTAGTGGCGCCATCACTCGGAGGCAACATGAGGTGCCTCAGGCGACGCATGTGTCTGAGCCCACTACCCCTATTCTAGTACACTGTAGTAGTGCAAAGGAATATTGCTCCTGTCAACGGCTTAAGACTGTATGGAGCAAAACGTTTTGTGTAAGGGTTTCTCAATGAAAACCGTGGTTTTCCTCCTACGCAATCCAACTTTGCTGATAATTTTAGTATTTCACTATTTCTGTAAACAAGGCATCGTTCCCACATGCACGGGGCATTTTTGCACGTGCCAGCCAGTGGCCAAATCTGCCATGGCTGTGCACAGCCTTGATTATTATAAATTATTTTGAACACTACATGTAAACTAAGTGAATGAAAGAACTCTGAAGACGAAAGACAAGGCATTTAATTCAAAAGTAATCAAAGGATGCATGAACATATATGGCAGCTCTGAAATAAATTATTTTTAACATTACATGTAAACTAAGTGAATGAAAGAACTCTGAAGACCAAAGACGAGGCATTTAATTCAGAAGTAATGAAAGGATGCATGAACATAGATGGCAGCTCTGAAATAAATTATTTTGAACATTAGATGTAGTTTGCACAGCTGTGATATCTGCGTTTGCTGCAAAAGTGAATATTTGTAAACTTGGTGCTGAGCTTTCTCTTGCGACATTGCACAGAATAAGGAAAAAAAAAAAAAAAAAACACGGGACCTAACACATGTTTTTCCGTATTCGGTATAACAGATCCTCTTTTTCTTTTCGCTTACATATGACTATTTCGCAACAGATATCTTTTCATTCGATCCAACGGTTGCCTCACGATATTTCCATGCTTTATGTGTGTTCCAACGTGAAAACTAGAGTTGGACGGAGGTAAAACTTTCGCTTGAAATATGCCCCCCCCCCCTTCCCCGTGCTTTCCCCCGTGCTTTCTCACACTCACGGCACTGACGTTGACCATGTTGAGCTGCTGAGCTGAGAATCAAAATGGCGGCAGACGAAGTTGGCAACAAGGGCGACCGTCAAAACTAGCGGGCGTCGGCGTGTGCCCTTTCAAAGGCTGACACCACCCTAAAACCGTGTGGGAGGCGTGTGTGTATGAAGGCTCCCTAGCTATGCCTGTCTTATGCCAATGCACATGTTGCGGGGAAGATGAGATGGCGGAACATGTTCAGATTGAATGTGGAGATATCCACCCAGGTGTACGTTTGGGCACGAGCCTACATGAAGCCTTGGGTTTTAGGGACAACAATGGAAAGCTAAACACACCCGCGATTGAACTAAGTAAGAGACGGTTAGAGTATTGGTTCTGATTGAATGTGGAGATATTTACCCAGGTGTACGTTTGGGCACGAGCCTACATGAAGCCTTGGGTTTTAGGGACAACAATGGAAAGCTGAACACCCGGCGATTTAAGTAAGAGACGGTTAAAGTATTGGTGGCAGAAAATTAGAGAGAAAGGACAAAAATAAATATTGGGAAAAAATAAGGACAGTCTGCCGTAAAGGGCAGAGAACTGGGCTGAGAATTTACGTTTTTCCTGTAGTAAGATAGATTTTATTGAAGTAGAGGCATTAGGCCAACATAAAAAAGAAAAAGGAAAAGATTTTTTTGTCCAGCCTGGTCACACACTTGTCTCCGCCCCGTTATAAAGGGGACACTCATAGCATTCATCCATCCAGCCTAGAGCATGTTCTTTAAACGTTGGCCTAGAGTGCCTCGATCTCCGTCTCGCCCACTGCGCTGTAGGGAGTGGAGACAAGCGCGTCGTCTGCTACGGCGTCTGCCATTTTCACGCCGGCTCCGATCTAGGGGCGCATTGACGGCGCGCTTGTGAGCTGTTTGCAGGCGGTAGGGAGCCTTTGCGTAGACTATAATACTGTGGAAATGCATTAATGTGTTATCATGGTTTATTAAATATTAATTTTGATAGTGTACAGTCTAACAGCACTGTGAAATTCACCACTTCACGCGATCATATGCTGCTGGCTGAAACCACTTTTAAACGCCCTGCGACCGCTTGTTGGCGTGATAGTTTATTTACTTTAAAACAAAAACGGCGTCGTTTGACACCAGTTGATCTTGCTCTGCGGGTGTAAAATAACGGTTTGCTCAGGCTTTAGTGTACAGCGACAGGTAATCGAAGGTCGAATCACCATATGACTTGGCATTTCCGCTCTTCAGGAAGGTTTGCGCGGCGAAGATGTGCTGGTTCAAAACAGTCATTATGCAGCAATGATGATATAATTACTTGAGGACATGTCGACAGTAAAGGTAACCAATTAATAAATTACCAATGAATACATGATTGTTGTCAGTATATTTTGAATCAATTGCATACTTTTGTTATCCACTATCATTTAATTGTCGCACGTATTTGGCTGAACTCCTGAGGCAAAAGATAATAAGCTAGCAAAATGACAATTTGATAAATTTCAACGCATAAAATAGCAATATCCCTCTGCGCCTCTACAAGTGAAAAGAAAACAGAATATACATCACAAAGAGAAACAAAAATGTCTCATTTGTGCCTAATACACCAACACATGATTTCAAAGTTCACTGCAGGCTCACTCTTGCACACATCTTGCTTGCTTGCCACACAGCAGCAGCCAGGCATTTCGCGTGACAGCGCTCGAAGAACGTCTTAGTGACACCCGCATCAAATTCCTGCCGACTAGGGACTAAACACGCGCTATCCGCACACGCGTTCCTGCACCGCACACCCACCCCGCACGAACGGCCGAGAGTGGCCACTCCTGTGACGTCACGAAGAGCGGTTCTAACTTTTTGCAGCCGCCCTGCCGGCTTGCCAGGCTCGCCTCTCATTGGCTGCTCGAAGGCGGCCGGCCCGGCGGCCGCCTTCACAGCAAACATGACGCTTGCTCGAAGCGGGCGCGAGGCCTATCGCTGCAGCGATGGAAAAAACTGCTGCTTTTATCGTTGTGATCATCATAAGCGCTATACAACTCCCGCGGAGATGTTCATCGAAGGTAGCCAGCCCGTGTGCACTTCCTGGCCCCGTCAGTGCGTGCGATCGTCAACGGAACGAAGAAACGGCCGCAGTGTAGAAAGTGTGTTGTGGTGATGCGAGTGTTGTCGTTTCGTGTGTTTCTTCGTACCGTCCGTCTTTCAAATGTAATCGCAAAGAATTTAGAGGATTTCCATCACATAATCATGCACCGTGCTAAGCAAGATATGCGTTCAGTGCGCGCCGAAGTGAAAAGTGCTCAATCCCGGGAACAAATGTTCGCGTCGGGTGTGTTGTGTGTGTGCCGTTCGTCGCGGCAAATAGTAGTCGAACCGAAGCTTCAGCAACGATAATACGATCAGGATGGGCAAGTTTTATTGCTCCGTCATTGTCGTCATTCGTAATGCGCAACGTCGTGCAAGTGTTGTGCTCGATGGTATGCACTGTGGTGAAACTTCTGCGCACCGTGTCACATCTGAGCAATTCTGTCCAGTGCTGTGAAGTGTGTTCAAGGAATGGAAACCGTGAAATATTTAGGAGCGCGGTGCTAAGTTTTCGATTTGTGTGGTTGCATGCATGTGCCCTGAAGTGGAGGTTGCATACAAGCCATTATCGTGCTTGTAGTCTAACCCATTGAGACGAGCATTATGATCGATGTTCCATAAATCCGTGAAATTTACATAATTCAATGCCAAGGTTCCGTACACCAAATTTAAAGCAAGTGGAAGTGTTACAATAAATTATGATGTACTTGAGAGCAGTTGTTATTGCAACAGAAATAATTATATCATTACTGCACAATTGGTCATGCTATATATCTTCGTAGACCGAGTCCAATGACCACTCAAGTTACATTCAATGAAGATTCAAAAAACAGATTTTGAAAGTCCTGCTGGAATGCCCCACGACCATCTCGTTAAACACGTCACTGTCTTCACCAAAGCTAGTGCGTGTAGCAAAATGTTCTAAGCAGACATAGACAAGAAGAATGCTTAATTTACCATTAGCTCAGTGTTCATAGTCTCTTCCTTGCCAGTACTGCGCAGCAATTGAAAAATTAAGCCTCTTTTCCAAAGGAGGACACCGTGTCGCAATAGGCTAAAATACTTTCCCATCGAGTTGGATGAATACGACGATGATTCGTCGCTCTTGTCGGTGGTAGATGTTGTGTGGTTGACCAAAAGTAGCCGAAGGAACTTGGCAACAATCCTGCGTGCTGATCAGCTGCCCTTGGCAGTTATTGAGGTGTTCTGAGCAAATGAGAATAGGAGAACCTTCCAAGTAGGCATAATGATTAAATCCAGCACGATGTGTATGTTTGCATGAAGGAGATGTTGCGCAACTTTCTAAAAAAGATCCTGAGCTATTCCACTCTGTGAAAGTGGATGACCAGCGAAGCTGTGTAGCACAGTGATTGATTTATTACATTTATTCATTTATACATTTATTAATAATTCTTTTAAATTCAGCATATGCTCCTTTAAAGCAATTCCACCTCAACTCGTGTCGGCAAGAAGTGCAGTGTGCAGGTTATTTATGTATGTTTATTTATGTTTATTTATGTACGCAGTTATTTTTTGCTAGTTTATTTATTTGCTTTTATCTGTTTATTTTTAGTATTTTTAGTGGACCAGTAGTGAGTAGTGTGGTTTGTCCGATTTCTGTGACACATACTTGCTAGGGGCTTTCTGTTGCCTAGGTAACTGTTCGCGGAGTTACAATCTGTTCATATTTCTTATTACTCTCAGAGTTGCAGTCATGCCAACCAATTTGCCTGGTGCGTCAGCTGCTGTTTGCACTTTGTCTGGGAAGCCACAGCCGCTTTATTTAAAATTTGGAAGTAAGGCCAGTTGATGATAATTTTCTGTTCAGTATGCAAGTGTTCGTAAAGTTGCAGGTGGCTGACTTATATACAGCCTTGCTGCAAAACACTTCAACTCTTAGTGTGCAGTATGATAGCATGAGCAGGCCCCATTCACATTGCCTTCTCATTGGCTTGCCACGCTTCATTTTTCAGTGGACACCTGAACCATGCTGTGAAGGATAAAATGTCTGTGCACATTGTGGAATATAGGACGTTTTAACTCTCCTAGGGTGCCAACTGCAATTACAGCTGCGGAGTACTTACGGAGTCTGTAAAGCAAAATGCACTCCTACATAGCTGCATTTTTTGATGCTGTGGCTGTTGTTGATGATGATGAATTATAGCTGTGCGGTTTGTAATGGTCTGGCAGATATAAAATACCCACTGGTTACACAGTTGACATAGTGTGATGCCTGCAACAGTTCTATGCTTCTACCACGCATTATTACATTTGTCATTCTGACTCCTCACCCAAGATGACAATTTTGTTGGCTCTTTTTCCAAAGCAGTTTCAAGCATTGGCGTGGCTCTGTTGTGAAATACTTTACTGCCACACAGAACGCTTGGGTTCGATAGCTGTTCAACCCCTCATGTTTATTCTTTGCATCCATTGAGATTTTTTCTCTAATGGACAGCACTGCTGACACTGACATCGCATTTTCTGCATCACGTGCATGTCAACACTATGGCGTGAAAAACTTACAATATTGTTTAGGAGTGCACAAAACCAGAATGCTAGGGTTCAGGTACTGAAGGCCACTCCTGTCTTAGTATTTCACAAATTCAAACAAAACAGTATTTTTTATGGTAGTTGAAAGCAGCCAGGCAACACACTCATACTTGCTGATGAGCTTCACGAGATAATCACTAATGTAGTGCAAGTCATAGTATGTTCGTGGTGGTGAGACATTGCATTGCTGTTCCTTTGAGCAATTCAGTTCATCAAGTACCTCCTAAGTACATCCACTTTGCTATTCGGCATTCTTGACATCTGATGTGTGGAACTGCATCAAAGGTCTGCTTTTCTTGACAGTGTGGTCACGGGCTGTTACACCACTGGCATGAGGTGCATCATTGCCTTCACACATGGAACTCAGTCCCCCGATGACGGGCTCACTTGAATTGCTATTCAATTTTCTTGTCAAGACATATCGACACCCCTGCTTAGGAGGTACTGCGTCATCTGCACCATAAATATGATAGTGCGCAATAAAACATGAAATGCTTCGTCCAAGAAGCCATCCTTTCATGATATAAGCAAACACTCTTGGATGTTCTTCATGAAACAGCTCATTTTCCAGCCTGAGCAACCTTGCTGTTGTGAAATAGGTATCTAGCAGTCACACCCGCTCCAAGTTATCGTAAATGTTTAACAGTTTTATTTTCTTCATAAAGCCAGTTGTAGAGCCTACTTCCTCGAAGGTGCATGCAGCTGAGTTGCTATGGGAGCTAGCTTGCAGATGCTGCAATCACTTGTGGTGAGAATACTTGTGTGGCTCGAAGCAAATTCATTTTCTCCAGATTTGACAGATAGACCTGCTTCAGCATCAAAATTTCTAGTAAGTTCTGCTGTTTTGTCCTTCTGGACCTTAGAATGTGTCAAGGGTCAAAACTAAAAAAACTGACTCTGTTGTCCCATGGCTGGCTCACAGTTGGCTCACGGCTGGCTCACAGCATCAAAATTTCTAGTAAGTTCTGCTGTTTTGTCCTTCTGGACCTTAGAATGTGTCAAGGGTCAAAACTAAAAAAACTGACTCTGTTGTCCCATGGCTTTTGCAGCTGAAATGACATTTTGTTTGCAAAGTACTTGTTGGTCACTATGTGCACTACTATAAATCCACTCGACTCCATTGCTGCTATGAATTCGTTGACCCAGGCAAGGAGAACCTTCCATTGAGTTGATGTCTTGTAAAGAAAACTATCGATCCACGAAGGAACCAGACCGATAGCCGTTCGTTGTTCCAACTTCTTCTCCTTCTTTTGCAGTGCTCACCTGCACGCATTCATTACTTCATATTTTTCTACATAATCCCGCCCCCCAGTAGAGTTGCATAACTCGAGCTTATAGAATTTGTGTGCAGGTATTCTTAAAAACTTGCTTTTTTGGGCTTTCACTCGCCGTGCTCGAATTATGCCATCTTGATCAGGGTAAACGTCTATGATTCGCCCTGAGGACCACCTGTGAAAGTGCGAAGCTCCTTGATCACCAAATCGCCTTGACCAGACTGTTACTAGGATATGCTGGGCAAAGGTGAAGTACCCGTAATAGGTGCTCCTTCTTCCACCGGATCCACTGGTGATCTACCAGCTTCTGACAGTATCTCAGCTTCTTGTTGTCACGTTGAGTAGCCTGAGCACTTCGAGCTTCGTAGTCGTTGGTCCGCTGTGGAGAAGCCAGTGATGAACATTTAGTGTCTGTATACGTGCAGGTCAGTGGTCTTGAATTAAAAACAGCATCTTCCGCCAACAGTACCATCTCAGTTTGTTCACTTTCGAGTTTGCACTTTCCCAGCACCTTGCGTAATGATGACTTGTGTTAGATGTAAAACGATGATTCGGGAGACGTTAGGGAAAGATTGGCAAGAACAACGGTTTCTTTAATAGAACAACATTAATTTAGATAAAGTAAAGAAAACTGCTGGAGAGACAAGAATACGGCATCTCTCCAGTTGCACAGCCGTCCCTCTTCTGCCTTCCCCCTGGGGTTCGTGCACAGTCGCACACCTGTGCTCACCACAGGGGGTTCACTTTGGTGTCACGTTACAGCTCCGGCCACAAGCCGGCTCGGCTCACACAGTGGTCGTGGCCTGGCGCCATCTTTCTACCCTGTCTCGCACAACGAGAGCGCGCACACTCGGCCGTCCTGCAATTACCGACCGTCCCGGTTGTAATCACTGTGAAGTACCCGTGTCTATCTCGTCCTGGCCCCACAGCTTTAGCTTGTCCACAGGAGCGATGCTGCTGTATGCTCGCCTCCTGCGTCGTGTACTGAGCAGCATCCCAATGCGATATCAGTCGTTGGGCAGTTTTTCCGTGATGACGTACGGTCCTCTGTATTTCTCCTTGAGTTTTCTTGATTCACCACACGCTGTAGGCTCTCGCTCAACCAAAATGACATCTTCCGGTTCGTAAGTCGGCACTTCTGAACGTTTCTTGTTGTATCTTGCCTGCTGTTTCCGTTGGTCTTCACGAATGCTCTCAGCCGCAGATGTTCGCTTGGCCTCTACCTGACGGTCGAATTCCTCGGCAAGAGCGTCATCCACGCAGTCGGCGTTGATGTTTCGTGGCCTATAGTTGAACAGCAGTCCAAATGGAGTGGTCTTCGTAGCTTGATGAAGCGTGTTGTTGATTCCCCACTGCACCTGAGGTAAAGTCGTGTCCCAGTCTTTGCCGTCCGTGTTCTTCGTCAAGCTCGCGACCGCTGGGGTAATCATGCGATTGTATCGCTCGACTTGACCATTAGCTCGTGGTGTCGCAGTGGCGTTTTTCATGTGCTTGATGCTGAAGGCGTCACACGTTGCCTTGAATTTGGCGCTCGTGAAGGCAGTTCCGCGGTCGGTAATCACCTTCGCGTGCCCTTTATCCGCAAAGGAAAGCCCTTATGGGCGATACCTTACAGGTTCTTGGGCTGTAGTTTCGATCTTCATTTCCGCTGCATTAGTGCGGCCAATCTCTGCGACGCTGTCGGCAAAACAGTCGCGATACTCCTCGATGAGCTGGTTGAGTTCCTCACGGTGCTCCGGTGTGACGCTTGGGCCCGTTTTGACATTCGCGCTCGCCGTTGAACATGGTTGCATGGCACTGCAGCTTGATTTCACGTCCTGCATCGGCTCTTCATCGAAATAGCACACCTCCGCTTGTGCAACCCGCTCGTTGGCTTTTATGTTGAGTTCCTGGTATGAAACTTTCATCACAAGAATGCATGTCTCATTCGCTGCATCTATGTTGACGACGCAACGTGGTGTGCAATGTTTGCACCCCTCTTGGCACCTGAGTTGGGCGTCCGCAAAAACATCTGGTTGGGTTCGCTGCGTGTAACGTAGAGCTCGACAAATCCAACTAGTTCGGCGGAACCACCGTCGAATCTTTGGCCCAAAGACACACCGGGCGCCTCGGAAGATCCGGAATTTCGATGGACTGTAGCGTGTCGTCACCTTCATCTACATTTTTCTCCTCCTCAAAGATCCGCACGGTGTCCCATCGCCTCACAATCGTAACGTGAGGTTGCTCGGTGAAGGGCTGTCCCACGATGACAGGAATCGCCTGTGACTCGTTCGGCACGATCAGCACGGGGACGTCGGCTGTTGCTTGGTCGACTGTGAGGTTAACGTTCGCCTCACCACACAGCGTCACACGTCCTGACTTGTAGCTGCCGATGGTCAGCGGCTTCCCTATCAATGAGTATTTGATCCCGATCGGATCTGCATCCTAATGCCGAATAGTGACACACTGGTAGCCGAGGTCAACGTACGCTCTCAGTTCGCTCCCGTTAACTTTAGTCAGCATGAAGTACTTTTTGTTGGCCGCGTGCGCTGCATGGCTGTTAAGATCCATCACGCTTTGATGGCATGTGCTGTGCCTTGAAGTGGAGCTTGCGTGGTTGCTGGTTCACGTTTCGTATTTATCTGGCTAGGGAAACGTCTTTATCAAACCGGTATGTTGTTCTTGCACGTTTGGTTTGGTTGAAATGGACATGATTCGATTAAGGGAATCGACCCTAACGACTTCCTTTTTGAAGAACTGTGCACACACTTGCAGATTTCTCTTCAATGCAAAAGTAGCAACTTTCATTTCTGTAGCAATGTCGCCAAGTGGTCTTGTTGGTACAGTTCCATTTTCATGTTCACATAACCTGACGCCCCCTGTTATGTGAAAGTTGTTGTGAACCCCAAGAACCTTTAGACAGATTTCTATGTTATGTGAATAGCTTCTTAGGCATGGAAGTTGCTGAAATAGCAAAACTGCTTTGTGCACAAGCACACATTTAAGGTTTTCACACAGTTGCCAGCGGCATGGCACAAACAACTGCATGTTTCAGTCTGACCCTTTACTAATTGTTGTTTTCTGATAGAATGCCATATGTATTTTGTAGTAAATGTGTGCCTTACCACAACAAGAGGGTCCATTGTTTTGTAGCAAGTGGACAGTCCGATAGCAGAGTTGCATCAAAACATTTCTTCAAATTATTCTGCATTGGCATGCCATATCATTTCCAATGCTATCAGAGTGTCCTAAAACACACTTCAAGTGCGCTACCATAAAATTCCGAGCAAGTGCCTCCGCTTTGGTGAAGAATAATCCAACAAGATTTGGAGGGGGTGCTCTTGCTCGGTCTTGGATCAAAATTCAATACAGCGGCGGAAGAGCCACGAAGCATGAAGAATGCAGAGCGTGCTTCTGATGATATACGTTATTGATTGCGCATGCATTGACTGTATTTATCCACTTGGTCGGGCAAATAAAAGCAGTGAATGAAACAGTGAAAATGGCGGGAGGAGAGAAGGGGGCACATATTTCAACTCGCTTTCCAGGCTGACTTCTCCTCCTTTCTATTCGTGAAACATTGTCTTCTTCTTCTCCATTGTTCTTCATGTGTGGCTGTGAACATACTTGCACACTTGACATATTTCTGCCCCAGGCGTCTCTCATCCTATCGTGGTTTCGGGACGTTAAACCCAGGTATTATTATTATTTTAAATTTCTGCCTCACAGGCTTGACCCATCACATTGCACATCACTGTCTGTAGCCTCTTAATACACTAAGGAAGGCCGTCAGCTGGCCTGCTCGTTCATGACAGAAGACGAAGGGCTCCTAAAGATCCTTTGTGATGACAACCAAGCTCCCTACACTCACCAGCCTGACTTTTTAGTCCGGCTGATGCACCACTGGCCTGTTTTCTAAACTCCTCGCCAGATACTGCATTCCCTACCGCATTGTACATGCGTACCCTGTCAACTAGATCTTGGAGCCGGTCCCACTGTCCGCTCACTGAAGATGTGAATGCGATAAAGTGCATGTCCAGAGTCTGAAACCTTATTACAACCCGACTGTCCTGTTGTCCCCTTGGATTGTCAGGATGCGTCCTCCTCCTCCAGGGGCATTTGTAGCAAAGAATAATGGCATGCCCGAAGGGCATGCTATCATCATTGTCTCACTCATTAAGAGGAGCTCACGCTCTTGCTGCCTGATGCTCAATTTAGATGGGCACGTTCCGGAATTGAAAGTAAACCGCCTTACATGACATTTGTTTCGGACGTTTGCAGAGTGAAATTCTTTGGGAGAGATGATTAGGAATGTTACAAAAAATTGACCACAGAAATTAGAAAAAAAGCAGGTGGAATAAGTCTTTCGAACAGTCGTCGTCACATGAGATCCCTTTACTGCCTTGCGAGCTAGGCGCTTGTGGCCTCCACGATTAGTTCCAACAACGCGTCACCGGAGGTAATGTCGGAGGCCGCGA
This sequence comes from Rhipicephalus sanguineus, assembly GCF_013339695.2. Taxonomy (NCBI): domain Eukaryota; kingdom Metazoa; phylum Arthropoda; class Arachnida; order Ixodida; family Ixodidae; genus Rhipicephalus; species Rhipicephalus sanguineus. Next base: position 190,250,239 of record NC_051180.1, read on the forward strand.
GGCGGTCTTCGTACTTTTCCAACACGTCGGCAGGGGCTGCTAGGCCCTCAGCTAACATAAGCTAACAATGTTTATGCTGCCGCTCATGAGCATTGGGTCATTCCTCAAGTGAAGGCGGCGTCACTGTCCTGCTCAGTGCCAACGAATGCATATCTGCACATTTTACGTTAGGAAAGGTAATAAAAAGTGTGCTGTATTTCAACGCTAATATAGAGAGAATTAATAGCTTACACCAGTAAACGGTCATGTAATACGTACACGTGCACATCCACTTTTTTGCCGCCAGAGGCGCCAAAACAATATTGAGTGAAGAAATAAAAATATAAATCCGCATTGTATGAGAAAAACAGGGTTCGCTTTAGACAATACAATAGACAATTCTTCTATTAGTGGGGTCATCTCAATTCGTGTGCTGAGCGGTTGTCGGTCCCTTTAAAGATGTGCATTTTGTTAAGTCCGAGCATGGTTGCAGAAAGGAACAGAAACAAGCGTGTCGTAGGTATCTCTTACATTCATAGCTTATCTCACAGGCTAAAGAAAGTGGGAAGTAGATATGGCAGTAATGTTGTCTTTATGGCTGCCAACATGCTAGCAGGGGTGAGACAGCTGCGCATATGCGCATTTTTGATACAATTCCGATTTCTTGCGCCAAGCTGCTCCAAAAACATAAAAATTGAAAAAATTACGCTGGACTGCTCCAAAACAGCCTGAAAAGAAAGAATTTTGATGCCCACGTGAGCTTCAGTGGGGAAAAAAGGCTGAGTTGACATGATTTTCCTAGCAGCGCCAGGAATACCAAGAAAATAAGTCGTTCGCAGAACACTTAGACGCGCGCAAGCGTGTTTCTTCTATGCACCTTTCTAATGAAGGCTCTTCCATGGTGCTGCCATAATCTCCTCAGAACCATAAGCGTGCGCACAGGGGGGGCAGGGGGGGGGCCGCCCTCCTAATCACCTAAAAGGGGGGGCACAAAATCTGCTCATACATTGACCCCCCTAGTCACCTAAGAGGAGGGGGGGGGCGCGAAAGTTGCCTCTTACGTTGACTTAGTAGGGGGAAGGCCTCTGCGATGAACCTCCCCCCCCCTGATCTCAGAACTGTTGTAAATGTACGTGACCCCGCAAAGATGTGCTGCTGTGCCCCGAGTGTGCTGCTTCTACTCGCTAGGCTGTGTGTTCTGGCGCTACTGTCGCTTAGCGAAAACTACAGAGTCGCATGCGTAGCGGAGTTGACTCTCAGGTTGTTTGTTGCGCGCAGCATGTTCCTCCATTCGCTGCGGTTCTCGTGTTGACACTGCTGTGTGTGGTCACCTACACGTGCATTTGCTGTTGGCGAGTACCTTGTTGCGTGAATGCGGCGTTTACTATCTTCCTGCATGCGACGCTTCTCTGCGATGCTCCAGCGCGTGCGTTCTCAAACTGGGTACTGCGGAACCGAGGGGTTCTGTAAGGACATCTTATGGTTCCGCGATCGGCCAGAACGAATGCAACCCGCTCTCGTTGCCCCCCCATTAGCAACTAATTTATTTATTTAGACAAGTAAATTTGCATTGCATTTTGCATTTAACAAAGCCACATCCACACATTGTGTGTCTGCGGGTAGCGAGAGAGCCACGTGGTAGCAGCCATGGCGCGTTGGCGATCACGTGGCACAATTTTCATACACGGTGATCTGCCACTGCTCGGTTTTGTAATCAAAACGCGCAATGAGCGCTTTGATATGTGTAAGGTGGGTCGCTTCGTGCCTGCTCTGGGCTACAAGAGCATTTAGGCTTAGCTTTACGACTGGTGTATCGGTCGACAGCCGTTTCGCTGTGCAACTAGCATGCCTCCTTTTTTGTTTTGCAATAAATAAGACTGGCCTCTGTACGTCCGGCGCTTCGTTTACATGGACACATTGCTTACGCTGTGTGGTGCCTGAAGCATGCAGTGTATGGTCGGCAAGTGCTTGACGCGATTTAAGGCGGAAAGTTGGGGTAGTTGGTAACGTGAAAAATAGGACATGTTTACTAACGAAAAAGACGTGGACGAGAAGAAGCGTTGTCCTGTATTCCTTCTTCTTGTCCACGTCTTTTTCGCTGGTAAACATGTCCTATTATTCGCTTGATGCGAGTCGCAAGAGAACAGGCCAATGGGGGCAGTGCTAATACTGTGGTTGCGTGGCACGTTGAGAGGCGTTATCACCCCTCCACCCCCGTTCTCGATTGTCTTCATGCTCAAGAAAATGTTCGGGGTTCTGCAGCATTCCGGAAAAACCATTGGGGTTCCCCAAGGCCGGGCAGCGGACTGATGCGAAGCGGGTTTGTGTCGTCCCCCAATAAAAACGTATAGTACGCTTACAACGACGCTACTCTTGCAGTACCATACTCATGCGTTTGACCAGGTAGTCAGTGGGGTCAGATTACTTGGAATCTGCGCCACACTCTTGAAGGTGGTCCCGCGCGTGAGGTGGCAGCGAACGGTGGTGCAACGCGCTTTTGTCTGTTAAAAGCGTGCAGTACACTTTATGCTATGCCAACCGCGCAGCCGAGCAGATAGCTAAAGGCGCTTATTTGATGTTCTCTTGACAAAGAGTAACACAGACCTACAGGAAGCTCTTGGGAAGCTTGAAAAGCTCAATAAGCAGACATACAAAAAGCGAAAACAGTAATATGCTTAATCATATCACTGATCTTGAGCAGAAGCCTACTGCTGTGTACTTGAAAAGGGTGTAAACTTGAGCTTGTTGGCTTGGCTTCATAGCAGGGAACAGCGCGGATACACGAGACAAGAGAGACTGACAGGACTTGGCGCTGGCTAACAACATGAGCGTTTATTTCGTATGTGCACAAATATATACGCTTATTGAGAAACAGAAATAACCAAAAGAGGGAGGGGGGAAGGAGGTCAACGCATGCGTCCCAACTAGGCTATGACGGTGCTATGATCTCGTGTGAAGATACTTAATTTCCTTGTCGGTTAGTGCGATCGATGGTGTGCTTACACATGATGGCCCAGTGGAATGAATTGCGAGTGCTTCGTAAATTTCCCAGGCACGGCTATCACGATATCTGCGCAAGATGCGCGTCTGATCAAAATTAGGACTGCAGCCACATTCGGCACAATGAATAGCCAAATTGCTTCCAGTATGGGCCTTGAGGCTGTTCTTGTGTTCTCGCAGACGGTTGTTGATGCAGCGGCCCGTCTGCCCAACGTAAAGCCCTTCGCAGGACGTAGGTACCTTGTAGATCACTTCGGTTTTGCAAGGCACAAACTGTGTTGCATGATGCTTCTTGCAAGTGGAGGGACTTTGGCAAGGGGCATTCACCTTCCTGCACAATGAACCCAGCTTTATCAGCGGCGAAAACACCATTCTTACGCTTGCACGTGCAGCTGCCTTCTTGATTTTGTGCGACACACCGTGTAGGTGTGGGATGACCGACACCCTTGCCCTGTCCTCTTCAGCACGAGGTTAAGCCGTCTTACGATGCTCCTTCAGGAGAACTTCTGCCAGCCCCGACAGGAAATGGTCAGAGAAGCCAGCTTTCTTCAACCTGCAGACTTGATTGGTGAAACTGGAAGCAATTACACGTGGACAAGACCTAACTAGTGCATTTTTCATAGCAGAGGAAGCGACGGCCCGTTTGACCAACTTAGAATGGTGCGATGAAAATGGAAGGTCTTTTTTTGAACGGGGTGAATACTCCCAGCAGGTGTGATCTGCACTAAAGGCTATCTTGAGGTCTAGGAAGCGTATTTCACCCCTAGGACTTTTATTCACGAGGGAACTACATGAGGGAACTACCCGATTCTTGAATAAATAAATAGGGGTAAGTGAGCGCTTGTATGTAGCTTGTATGTGAGGCCTTGTATGTAATTTTTTCTTCCAATCAAAGTTACACAGCAGCTGACTTTGGAAAGTACAGTGAACTCCCGTTAAGACGAACTCGGTTAAGACGAATTCTCGCTTATACCGAACAACACGGGACCATTTATTTGGTTTCCCATAGACTCAATGCAAAAAAAATTCGCTTAAGACGAACCGCCCAACTGTACTCTTCTGTTAAGACGAACTTTCGCGATGATCGACAACGCTAGCGATTCTGCGAAACGAACACTGCAGTCTTGGTGGGGCATTCAGGCGACCGAGAAAAAGCCAAAAAGATGAAAAAAAAGCACTTCCTGGAGCAAAGACGCGAAGCAAATCGCGACGCGGAGGGCGCGAGATTAACGAAGACTGGTCAGCGGATAAAGCCGGTATCCCCTCTCACCCCCAGCCTGTGGGTGGGGGAGCTGTGGGCTTTATCAGCAAAGAAAGCAACAAAAAGAGGGGGATTTACAACTTGGACCCCCAAGCCATTGCGTCCTTTTGTATCCCCCCCCCCCTGTTCTTCGGCTTCCCAGCTGGAGTACAAAGGAGAACAGAACAACACAAGAGCTTGGGGCCCCTCCGCCGTGGTCAGAGGGGGCAAACGCAAGGGGAGTGGGGAAAAAAAAAAGAAAGCGACAACAGGAACAAAAATGGTCTGTGCATTACAATCGAGTACGAAACCGAAACCACGATCGCGGCGCACTCCCGTCAGAGGGGTCAAGTGCATTGTCATCGCCATCACACAATGGCGGCCGAGCACATGTATTTTGTGGTCAATTCGCGTAGGACCTGTAGGCGTTCTATGATCTGTTCCTAGTGAAGTGCAAATTGTGATGAGCCATTTTGATTATGGAAGCGCACGACAAAGGAAGGCTATTTTGCACAGTGAATATAGCTGCGTCGTGTCTTTTTCGTGGCGAGGCTTGTGACCGTGAGTAGCCCTATGGGATATCTTCAGCTGCACGTGGATCAGGAAAAGTTACTACAGGCCGAAAACGGGAAAATATCCGGACCTCGAAGAAAACCTTGCAGACTTTCTTAAGCAACTCAGCGTATAATGACTTTGTCAAGGCAACAGCACGCGACCGAGGCGTATCCAGAAGTGATCTTAGAGCCAGCAAAACAGGCTCACAGAAGAAAACGAACTGCCAGGACAATAAATTTTACATTCTTTGAAGGAAATTTGTGCTTGTCTCTTAATTTTTTTTCTAATCGTCAACATAGGAGCGTGTTACAGTTTTATCATTAAAATGTGGTAGCAAATATCTTCACGAGCATTTTTATTTTTGAACGCGCGTAATCGGGTGCTCGTAAGATTCGTGTAAATACTCTGCTTGAAGGCATAGTCTTTATCTAGATGAGCCAAATAAATGCTTTTTCTTGTCTTTTTGCCCCACATTGTAAGTCTACTGCATTCAGTGTTTCAAGTAACATATTTGAATGCACTTGGCATGTTAGCATCTCTCTTTTTGGGGGCACTTCTGATAAGCCGAACTCCTGATAAGACGAACAGATGACCGCGGTCCCTTCGAGTTCGTCTTAACGGGAGTCTACTGTGTTGTCAAATGATTAAAAATATGAACTTATTACTCAGTTTACCATGCCTGAGAATCGAATGTTTGTGTCTGTGATGTGGTCTCTTAATTTAAAGAGACTGTCTACCGTTCTTCATGGCTTTTCTGTTTTGCACCGCAATAGAATGCGTACCGTCTGAAGTGTCCAACCTTGCAGTGGCTTCTCTGGAAAGCGAGCAGAAATTTTTAAAACAGAATTTTTCGATCTGCGTTCGGTCTTCTTCCATTGGCGTGAAACATGCCCACAACACTGGTTGGTGGACGCGATGACGATTGTAGTGCCGGTAAAAATTAAAACCGAAAGCACATGTGATTTCTGTAGAATTACTTTATTTTCGCTGAACCCTATTGTAATGAATGTAACAGTCGTTTTCAGCACGCTAGCGGTTAACTGAAGCCTTATTATACGATTACAGAACACTTGTTTTGCTGTAATTGCAGTCTATGTGTTTATTTTAGCACTGCTGCCGCAATCCAAGCCAAATCGATTCGTCAACAAGAGACAATAAATGCGCACCTTCACAGCGCAGCACATGTGAGACATCCTAACAACAATACAGCGGCACAGTACGACCAGCGCGGAGAGCCGCATGGCATAGCGCATGAGTTGAAACAGACGAAATCGAAGACGGTGCCGCAAGCAGCGCCACCGGGCACCTTTTTGGATGCGTGAGAGAAAAAAGGAAAAAATTACTCTCTGACACAATCGAAAGGTGCCTCAAGTGCGTAAAATACAATTTCAAGTTATATATGTTTGTTTTTAAGCAAAATGAGTCTAGCTGCAAGGATTTCTTGTCATACCAGTAGATTGAACCACATCGCCGTTGGGTGATGCTTGCGGTCATTCTTTGGCCTTTTTCAACGTCAAATTAAAAATATAATTCTTTTTTTATGGGGCAAAGGCATGCTCATTGCTGCCGATGTGACGAACGATCTTCTCATTTTCACCACAATCAGAAAAATTTTTCAGAGTGGTAGACAGTCCCTGTAAGAAGTAAATCTGGAACTTTGTTATGTGTAAGTGTCTTTTATCCTTACAAAGCAGAAGTTCAGGTGAAGATGGAAGCTTGGAGAGATAACTTTTTCTTGAACACGAGGTGTCGCTGAAGCCACCACGTGACACCCCGTGTTCAAGAATTTTTTATTTCATCCTTACAAGTACTTTGGAATTGGATGAGACATTGAGACACTGGCGTAAAAGCTGAGTTCCATTGCTTTAAGAAGCATGTTCTACCTTGGGTGAATAATGAAGAAACTACCGTAAAATCCTGAGAAAGCGCCCCTACCTGAGCAAACGCTCCCCTTCCTTTTTTGGGAGATTTGAAATATGCGTCCCCTTCTCTCCTCTCGCCGTTTTACTGTTTCATTCACTGTTTTATTCGTCCGCCGAGTGTTGATAAAAACAGTGAATGCATGCACATTAAATAAAGCATTTCATTAGAAGCAGGCTGTGCATTCTTTATTCTTAGCGGCTCTTCCTCCGCTATCTTGCATTTTGATCTGCGAACAAGCAAGCGCCTCCCTCCCCTCCAAATCCTATCAGATTATCCATCACCTTGGGGGGCGGGGGCGCTTGCGTATTTCCGCCATGTTGAAGGCTAAGCGCGCTCCGCATATATACACGGAGCGTACGTATCAACGTGTGGTGGCTGATACGAACAACAATGTTGACATATTTTCGTGTGCCGTGTTGCTCAGATTGAGGAAATTGGGATGCTGAAAGAAGGTTTATAAGAAACTAAAGCCCGAACCACACGTACGCTGGCCGAGCGCACGCTGTACGTTGGCTGTACGCGCTCCGGAGGCCGCGCATGCGCAGACGAAGCAAGCGCGGCAAAACGTGCGCGGTACACGAGTGTTCGCGGCGACTGATATCAACCTTGAAACGGCGCGCGTTCGAAAGCGCTTGGAGCCCTGCAAATACGCAACTGTGGCATGGCTGTTACTAGCACCGACTTGACCGACGGGTGATGATGTGCATCATGTGAAAAATTTTAGTTCTTATTTACTTTTGCATGTATCTAACAATAAAAAAGGTAACAGAAGGAGGTTTTGTAAGTATTCTGATGTACTATCAGTAATTTTGTACGAAACGATGCCTTGCATGTATGAAGAAGCGCGCGCTTGCGTGCGCCTTCGCGCGTAGTGTGTAGGTGGAAACTGCCATAACTTGCCGGAGACACCCGGGCTGCGCGCGCTGATGCGCTCCCCGTGCGCGTTTAGGAGCGTACGTGCGGTTCGGGCTTAACCTCCATGTTGTTAGATTATCTCGTGGCCGACAAGAATCAGCAGATCGTTCCATGACTCTGGTTGCTGCTTACGACTAACGCCGTGTATACGTTCGCCGTTATTATTAGAGGCACTATGTGACAGCATCGGCATTCATCAGAGAATACTCTTTCGTGTCATGGCGGAACGAGACAGTTTTCGCACCGTGTGCTTGCAGGCACAGGCAAACCGGCTTCGTGTACGTGCTTCGAAGCAGCATCGCGGCTACTCACGCATGCCTGCACAGCTGTTGACAACATTACTTTGTTTATTACATTGTGATAACAGTAACATGGTAGACAGGTAGCTCGTGCGCATCTTCGGTTCTCAGTGAACGGACCGATTGTGCTATAGTGTCTTGTTTGTAGTTTGTTTTCGATTGTAGAGTTTAACAAGGTAGCGTTTGTTGGGTTGCTTTGCGTGCGTACTGCTTCACTATATATGCGTATTTTTCAAGCATTTCATGTGCCATCATCGCCGAATTCCGAGGCGCGGCCCGTTTGTCCTGGCAGCACCTTCCCCCCCCCCCCTTACTTTTTCTTTATTTATTCCCCATGAAGAGCACATATGAAGTTCTCCCAAAAGCTGATCCCCCTTTGGAAAAATCCTGTATCAACCCCCATGTTCTATCAAATGTCAACAGATCAGGGCCGTAGCCAGACATTTTTTTCGGGGTGGGGGGGTGGGGGGTGTGTTTCAACCATACTTTATGTACTTTCGTGCGCGCGTTTGTATGTGTGCAAAATAGAAAATTTTCTTTCTGGGGCGGACGGGGGGTTTGAACGCTCCTCCGCCCCCAGCCCCTTGGCTACGCCCCTGCAACAGATGCTTCAAGTATGTGGGACTTCTGGCGGGAAACTGAAAAAATGCTGTTCCGGGAAATATGTTACATTCGTCCGTGAGTGCACTACCGTTGGTTACGCGCTGAGGTGGTTCCACAAGTGTTCAGTCGGCGATGCAAAACTGTCTTGCTGCAATGAGTTGAAATTGAAAGGCGCCTGTAAGCCCCGAAGGCAACGATGTGAACGCGAATATTTTTGGCGTATTTTGTTATTTACGAGCACATGCCGAAAGGTTATTCAATAAAACACCAGCTAATCGGCACCTACTTCTTGAAGCAACGAACACATTTGATGTTCTCTTTTCACGTGCGTCAGATATGGAAATGTTAACCCTGCGGTAATTCTATACATAACATACGTCGGTGACTACAGTAGCGAAATATTTTTTTTATTTCAAAAATAAAAAAGAGGTCCACGTTTTATTTAAAATTAGGTGCACTATACATCATGTCGACGTAGGCTGCTTCTTATGAAATACGCTTTGAAATGGGTCAACAGCACTCACCGTCATCGATGTGCTGAGCCGTGTCGCGCGCTAAAGCCTCTTCCCAACCATCCTTCACTACGCGCGTGATACTCAAATAGTTAACAGCGCTTTATTCGCTACACTGAACACGGACAGACAGAATTTATAGCCTAGCGCGAAGCTTTATTCTCAACGACGGCACGCCTATACATGTGACTCGGTGACAAACTTGTACCTTCTTCTCGTTGTGAGGCAGTTCTTTACACGTAAGAACCGTCAGCGTTATAACTAGGAAATGCTGGTAACGTGTACAGGCCCTTACACACTCGTCTGACGTTTTTATGCCCAGATTTCCCACTATCAAAGCAGATGCAAGCAAGAAGTTATAGCAGCGACAGCAATACGATTCGTACACAAGCCTCCAACATGGCGCCAGATCGGTAGCTTCGTCAAAGCTCCGACAGATGGCAGAAATTTTGCATAAGGTCTATTACATTGGTATTAATGTAACTTTTGGGAGTGTGAATTTTTGACAGTTTCTTGTTCTCTGTAGTTCTGCTCATGATGGTATTGCCCTGTGCTGAAACATCCCTTGCAGGGGCTGATCTCGCGCCTCTATGAGACATTCCTTGTGTTCACCCTGGTGGCAGCCCTGCTCTTTGGCATGACCTTCCTGCTGTCAGCCATCTTGGACTATGGCCAAACCAGCATGCAGTCCTTCTTTGGTGCGTTGGCTCGTTGTTGTTTTCCTCCCACTGTTGTCTCTAGCAGGATCATATCCATTCTGTGCTAAATATTGTCACTTCATGGTGACGCTGAAGGGCGTAAAACTTTAGCTGGCTAAAGATGCAACTCTTTATTGGGCAGAGCTGTGCCCAGAACAATTCACACTGAAGTGTCAGCAGCAAGAGCATTCATCGGCATTCGTCGGTAAACAGCAGGTAAAATGCATTGGCATGCATGGTTGAACACTGTGGCGTTATTGCTTGTGATCGTGTTAGCTGCAGAATAAACTAAGCCTTTCATGTCGTGCATGCAATCTTATCAGAAGAGTCTCAAGTGATTGTGAATGTTCCCAATCATACCGGCGCAGCCTGAGCTGAGCAGACGTAATGTGTGTGGCAGTTTTTGCGAGTAAAGCCTGGTCACATGAAAATGACAAACGAGCACACACGGCCTCGCTCCCCCCTAAAAAAGCTTTGTCCCGATGCTGTGAAGAAAACATGAAAGCAAGAAAAATTACAGGCATATAAAACCAGGGTGTCTACGGACCGGGAAAACTGGGAAAACCGGGATTTCTCAGGGATTTTGGATAGTCTGGAAATTCTCAGGGAAAACTCAGGGAAATTGTGTTCCCATCAGGGAAAATCCACAGTAACTTTGTTGAAAGGGAACGAAAGTCGCGGTAAAGATGGCTCGATGTTTTGTGAACGCATTTTTCAAATCGAACGGCCGATGAGGCTGCGGGGAAGGGATGAACCTTGATGCTCTCCTCCCCTTCGGAGTGGTGTAGTAGGAGAGAGTCCGGCTGATGCATGGCATGCGGGTACCATGAACCACGGCACATTGTATTGCGCAATGTTGTCAGGGTGTTCTGTGACTACGCGTTCTGTATTCTTTGTCGTGCGTACTGTGCGTTAGCGCCCAATATGGTGTTTTCGTTATCGCCGTGTGCCAAGTAACAAGCATGATTAGTTCAAGAAACAGTGGCAGTAGATGTAATGAACTTGAGTTATCTTGCAATCGATCGCGATCGTTCAGGAAGCGGATGTCGTCGACAAGGCTAGTATCGTGCAAGCCCTCCCGATCGGCGAGATAAGACGACGACGCTTGTTAGCAAGTATCGGAGAGCTCACTCGCTCTGATCCCGAGCTTCAAAGGTGCTATGTAGGACGCTTTGAAGAATAGAATAAATTTCCAGGCGAGAGCGAGCGTAACTAACAGGCTCATTTACAGCAAGTAAAAACTTTTTTTATTCTAAAATTTTTTTCCTTGGTGAGGGCACTGCTGAAACAAGCTTTAGGCAGTCGACCGATATTTTTTGGAGCTGCAGGTCGCAATTATAAGCCACTCCACTGCTTATGTGGATACAAAGCCGAATTACAAAACTTTTCAGAGCCAAGGCATAGCGGCGACCGAAATTCGCGACACCAGCACGGGTCAATTCGTCTTCCTCGATTCGGCGCGCGATGTCGCAAAACAGAAACCTGGCCACCGTAATCGGATGTGCCGTAATTCAGGCTGTTGCCATGCTTTCATGCGATCTTAGCCCGCAGCTATTTTGCCTTTTTTTTGCGATAGCAATTATATACACTCCAGGTGAATTTTTTGTCTTCGCCATGATCTTCCTTATCAAGTCCAAATCGTGATTAGTAAATCACCCGGCGCGTCGTATCCGCGATGCGCAGCGCCTATGGGGCGCCACTGAAAGCCGCGTAGCGGCGGCCGTTGGAAGCGCTGGTGGGTCGCGTAGCAGATGCCTCATTTGCGCACGTGTGATTTGCCGCTTGTGCGCGTCCCAGATAATTACTTTTGCGGCGATAGTGTGCGCAATGGAGCCGCAATTTAAAATAGTGGACATGTGTCCGATGTCACAGCTGTGTGGGACGACATTGTCACCATATACGCGCCAAGTGTTTGCCACAGACAAGCGTCAACAAGCTTCCCTCCGAAGTGGAGCTCATCGTAAGTACACCGCTTTCTTTATAACATCCCGATCACTAATGCCCGCACGCGTTGACACTTGAAGCAACGTTTTTTCTCGACACAGTAGTTTTGTTTACGTGCCATGTGTTTATATAGTAGATGTTGAGGGAGCGCTGTCGCACCGGCGTATCGATTTCGCAGGTGCGGCCACGCGAAGGGTCAGCGTTGGTAAATCTTTGAAACCAGCACGATAAACTTGTGAAAAAATAAAGTATAAACTTGTCATCATCGGTGCAGAAGCGCACAGCAAACATTTTGCACCGATGATCGCATTCCAGTGCCATCAATAGGTAGAATGCAGCCGATTTCGTGCAGCACATGTGTGATTCCACAGCGCTTTTGTAAAGGAGCCGTCAGCTGCCCCACATTCTCTGGCATTGCGTTTCGCGCCATTCGTTTTTCAAGAGCGCCTAGGCATCGCGTCTTATCAGTAATAACAACCTCATGTGCATTGTAGCTTCTACAATGCAGGCGAGGCGACAGAGTGTAAACGTAGTAGCGTTCGCTGAAGACATAGCTACATAAATGGAGAAATAAAAACACGGTAATCGTTCTAACACTGCCGTAAAGAAAGCGCGATTGCTTAGCTTCGTCGTACAGCCGCAATCCACCGCCGCCGTCGCTGTCGCTCATGAAATAGCACCGGGAACCTGTAGAAGTGTGTTCCTGGCGATTTTTTGTGTGTGTTTGAGCAGCCTACAATGCAGCAGTTATTTTTTGACATCGCTGAAGCCCGACAGAGTCGTTAAATCACTTCAAAAACACATCCATCCGTGCACTCGCGTACGCGCTCGCGGGAACAGTGCTTGCCCGGACCCACCAACGCTTCCGAGCCGTGGCGGCAGATGGCGTCGTCGGCGCTTTACGCATCGCCTATAGACGAATTCCACCGGACATACATCACGGAAATGCGGTGGCGCTGTCGTCGGGCGTTTAGTCGGGCGTTTAGGGAAATATATCTAGAGAAAAAATCCATTGTACAGAAATTGGTCGAGGCAAAAATTAAAGGCGAAAGTGAACGCTGGGTGACAGAGATTCACGAAAAAAAGGAGGCCGCACCTAGGATATTTTGGAGCCACATAAAGGCGCTAGGTAGGAAGTCTGTCACAACGCAACAACATATTCTCGATGAAGGAGGAAATCAATTGGAAGGGTACGAAGCGCTAGGTTACATTCGAAAGGTAACAGCCGATTCGTTTAAAAAGAGCGTCCAGGGGATTTCCCTGGTGAGTAAAAGTGTGGCGGAGAGAGCAACCGAGGAAGAGCTAGTGCTGGAGAATGTCAATTGGAAAAAGGCTGAAGGAAAAATTCCAAAGCGCACTGCCGCGGGTTTAGATGGGATTCCCGTTAGCCTCATTAACGAACTAGGAAAAAAAAAAAAGGCAAGGGAGAAAAGGATAACATTCGCTCGTATAGACCACTAACCATTACATCGGTACTATACAGGCTGGTGATGCAAGCAGTAAAAATGACAATAGAAAAGTGGGCAGAACACAACAATATTTTGGGACAACTCCAGAATAGATTGCGAGTCGACAGGCGGTTAGACGATAACCTGTTTGTTCTCACTCAGTGTATAGAAATATCTAAAATAGAAAATAGGCCCTTGTACATGGCTTTTCTAGACATCACTGGGGCGTACGACAACGTTAATCAGGAAATGTTGTGGGATATATTGAAAGGAATGGGCATAGGCGACGACTGTATACATCTTTTGAGGGAGATATACCGAGAAAATACAGTTCGCGTAGAATGGGAAGGAATGAGTAGCAAAGAGAACGCTGAGATTAGCAAGGGGCTGAGACAGGGATGTCCTTTGTCCCCGCTGTTATTCATGCTGTACATGGTGAATATGGAAAAAGCGCTAGAAGGTAGCAACTTTGGTTTTAATCTGTCACACAAACAGGGCAGCGTGATGATTGAGCAGAAGCTTCCAGGATTATTTTATGCTGACGATATTGTCTTATTTGCTGACAGTCGACAGGATATACAGCAGCTGGCGGATATATGCGGAAGGGAAGGGGAAGCTCTAGGACTAGGATTTAGTGTAACAAAATGTGGATTGATGGTATTCAATGACCCTTGTGATCAGGCAGTGTCAATACAGGGCCAAGAAATACCGAGGGTGAGTGAATACAAGTACCTCGGAGTATGGATAAATGAGGGTGACAGGTACATGGAGGTACAGGAAAAAGCCTCGGCAGCAAAAGGAAAGAGGAATGCTGCAATAATGAAGCACAGAGCATTGTGGGGATACAATAGGTACGAGGTGCTTCGACGTCTGTGGAAAGGTGTAATCGTTCCGGGGCTTACTTTTGGGAACTCAGTGGTGTGCATGAGGGCAGAGGTGCAATCGGGAATGGATATAAATCAAAGGACTGTGGGACGCCTCGCTTTGGGTGCTCACGGGAAGACGACAAACGAGGCTGTAAAGGGCGATATGGGATGGGCAGGTTTTGAGGCGAGGGAGGCTCAGAGCAAAATAAGGTACGAAGAAAGGCTAAGGAATATGAAGGAGAGTAGATGGGCAGAGAAGGTGTTCCGTTACTTGTATAGGAAGAGCGTGGACACACAGTGGAGAAAAAGAACTAGGTGGCTCTTTAGTAAATATACGGCTGGTAGTGTAAGCAGTATGTCAACAAAGAGCGAAAAGTCAGAGAGGCGGAGAGGATTTACTGGATGGCAGCTATGGAGAAAAAACCGGCTTTGAGTAACTACCGAAAGGGCAAAAATGAAATAAGGAGGGAGGCATTTTACGACAATTCAATGAGAAGCGCTTTACTGTTTGAAGCGAGATCGGGTTGCCTTAGAACGGGTAGTTATAAAGCGAGATTCAGTAAAGAAGAAGAACAATGCACGTGCTGCGGGGAAGATCAGGAAACGGCGGAGCATGTTCTGATTGAATGTGGAGACATCCACCCAGGGGTACGTTTGGGCACGAGCCTACATGACGCCTTGGGTTTTAGAGACAATGGAAAGCTGAACACGCCCGCGATTGAAATAAGTAAGAGACTGTTAGAGTATTGGTGGCAGAAAACTAGAAAGGACAAAAATAAATATCGGAAAAAAGAATAAGGACATTCTGCCGTAAAGGGCAGAGAATGGAGCTGAAAACTTAGTTTTTTTTTCTTCTTGAGTAAAATAGTTTTAATTGAAGTAAAGACACTAGGCCAACGCTAAAAAAAAAGAGTATATATATATATATATTTTTTTTGTCGAGCCTGGTGGCACACTTGTCACCGCCCCGTTATAAAGGGGACGCTCATAGCGTCCATCCATCCATCCGTCCAGTTTCGCGCGGTAGGCAAAAGCCGCCGTGCCTACCGCAGTTGCTGCTGTGTTTTCGCTGGTGCGTGCGCTGTTTGTCGTCGTGCAAAGAAGAAAAAAAAACGGTGTAACGAAGAGCAGCGCCACAGTTATTTGCCCAGGAGGGCACGAGAAGGATGGAATAAGTTTTTTTTTTCATTAGCTGTTTACGAAGACCGTCGCATGAAATTAGCGGCAGCTGTAAAACGCGAGAAATTTTCCCCGACGCCGGCTCATCGGTTATGTTTTGGGGCGGCTTACCCAGCAGAAAGGATTAGCCTTGTCAAGCGGTTGTCATTGTAATGTGCAGCACCGCATTTCTTGGCATAAGCCTTGTGTGGAGGCATAGCGAGCACGTTTACCTCGCAGCACGTTAACGTTGTGGATAGCATTGTCATATATGCGGAGAATTCTTCACGGTTGCCATTGTTGAAATAACTTTTTTCCATTGTTGATATTAGTCTTAGACGCGCCAAAAGGGTTTCATTGTACTCGCGTGAACTAAAGTGTGGCTCGGTCATGGTGCATGTGTTTCTTTCTGCTTGGGCACGGTTCATTAACACAGCCGCGACTTCGACTGTGCTTTTCCAAATCGTATGCGGCTGCGATGATACACCTGACAAAGGTGTATCGTGCAGGGCTGTTCTGGCTGCGGTGCGCTTCACGGTATGTCCATGTCTGTCAGAATTCACAGAAAAACAACACTCGGGAAACTTGCCGAGTCTGTTTACGGGCTGTACGCATTTCGCGGTCTCGACTTGAGCGTAAGGAGGGAGCCGCGGACCGCGGTTGACAGACCTGACAGGTACGTAGCCGCCTTGTACACAGCATGTATAGTTGGAGCATTATCGCAAGCGTGTCACGAATGAAGGTGTCGCCGAGATCGCCCTTACATTAGGCAACAAATTAAAACGTATACGTGTGACCTAGACTGTCGCAACGGCGATGATATTTCGCAAATGAGTCACATTCCCGCCGTGAAGATACCTCATGTTTTCATGAGGCTCTCAGAGCTGGAGCAGCACGTCAACATGATGTTCATGTCAGAGTCCCTCTTAAAGCCACTCCAACTTCCTATGTTGTGGCCACCGCTTGTAAACATGCGAGAGCTGCCCCGACGCGCGGTGCTCTGAGGCAGCTTTTGCAGCTGCTGCGCCAGTTGTCACGTGATCATAGAGGGCGGTAGCGCACTTCAAGCTGGGCCGGCTGGGCGGAGCCTACGCGCCGTGACGTCGCTACAAGGGCCCTACATATATCGACGGCGCCTACCGCTGTTTACAAACATGGAGTAGGTCTATACTCTATGTGTGGGTGAAAGTGCACGAGCGCTGCCGACGAACGGGGCTTAAGCAGAGATGAAACGAGCCGACCGTCTTCTTCGCGCGATGGGCACATGGAGATCGGAGCCGGAGGGTTGGGGAGGAGGGGGGCTGCGTGAGCCTGACAGGAAGTGCATATTTTGTACCAGCGGGTGTGGTCGCGTGTGCTGCGATATCTTTAGAGGGGATCAGCAGACGGCTCATACCTTTGTAGGTGTTGTGCTCTAATTGCAAAACTTCCGTTAAAGCCATAGCAGTGGCGGATCCAGAGGGAGGGGGGCGGTAGCTGCGATCGACCCCCCCCCTTAAAGCTAGCACCCGCCCCCTCCCTTCAGTGCCTGTCGTCCACCTTCGTTGTCAGGCTGCTTGTCGACTTTGCCTCCTTTATCAGGTTGCTTTGCCTACCACTGCCCAAAAGGGGTAAAGAGAATCTTGTCCCTGCTTTCTACCTCTCTCCTCATCGCTTTACCCTTTCCTGCTTCCCTATGCACATTTACAACGAAGGCTTCTTAGGCACCGCCATAATCCCCTCTGGGCTTTTGTAAAAAATATTGTCACGTGGTCGTGACGTCGACGAAGACAACAGTCAGCACGTCTGAGATGAAACTGTTTATTTGGCCGAACTTGTGGCCGAGAAACTGAGAACTAGAACTACAGCAATACACGCTGTACTATGATAGCGGCGAATAGGGCGTCGTCCGTCGATCAACTGACAAGCGGTCAAGCGCGTCGGCTTTTATACAGGCGCTATGGAACTTTCCAGCAATATCGATGGTGGCGGCGTTATCTCTCGACAAAGCTGGAACATTCGCGTGCGGCACGCAATCTTAACAAAACGATCTACTAAAATCGTGAAGCTTCTCGAACACTGCTTCGCGGCCAGCGTCGAGCGTTGATAACCGTCCTTGCTGGTCAAACTCGAACACATCAAAATAAAAGAAGAAGCGGGCGTGGCATTGCCCCCCTCTGAAAAAGCATCGTCCCGATGCTTGCAACAGAATATGCAAAGGAAAAAAAACAAGTGCATACACAAATAAATTACAATAACAAAGGAAAAAGTAGAGTTCCCAGGTTTGCTAACGCGCAAAAAACGGCTTAAGGCGCACGACATGGACGACTTCAGGTCGTGCGCGGCGTCGCTGGGAGTTCGTAATGCCGTCCGGGACGACCTCGTAGTCAAGAGCGCCGTGACGTCGAAGCACCTTGTATGGGCCGAAGTATCGCCGAAGAAGTTTTTCACTGAGCCCACGTCGGCGTATCGGCGTCCAGACCCACACACGGTCACCGGGTTGGTACTCCATGTGGCGTCGTCGAAGATTATAGTGACGGCTGTCGACCCTCTGCTGGTTCTTGATGCGCAGGCGGGCGAGCTGTCGAGCTTCTTCGGCGCGTTGCAAATAGGCGGCAACGTCGAGATCGTCTTCGTCGGTGGCGGTTGGTAGCATTGTGTCGAGCGTCGTTGCCGGGCTCCTTCCGTAGACCAGCTTGTACGGCGTCATTTGCGTCGTTTCTTGCATGGCCGTGTTGTATGCGAAGGTCACATACGGAAGGATGGCATCCCACGTCTTGTGTTCGACGTCGACATACATGGCGAGCATGTCGGCGATGGTCTTGTTTAGCCGCTCGGTGAGGCCATTGGTCTGTGGGTGGTACGCTGTGGTCCGGCGGTGGCTTGTTTGGTTGTATCTCAGTATTGCCTGAGTTAGGTCAGCAGTAAACGCCGTACCTCTGTCGGTGATGAGTACCTCTGGGGCGCCATGACGCAGGAGGATGTTCTCAACGAAGAACTTTGCTACCTCGGCGGCACTGCCTCTGGGTAGGGCCCTTGTCTCGGCGTAGCGGGTGAGGTAGTCGGTAGCTATGACGATCCATTTGTTTCCTGTATTAGACGTCGGGAACGGCCCCAGTAAGTCCATCCCAATTTGCTGGAACGGCCGTCGAGGTGGCTCGATAGGCTGCAGAAGTCCGGCTGGCCTAGTCGGCGGTGTCTTGCGTCGCTGACAGTCCCGGCAGGTCTTGACGTAGCGAGTTACGTCGGCGACAAGGCGCGGCCAGTAGTACTTTTCCTGTATTCTTGCGAGCGTGCGAGAAACACCCAGGTGTCCAGACATCGGGTCGTCATGCAGAGCCTGGAGGACCTCTGGTCGCAATGTCGAGGGCACTACGAGAAGGGAATCGGCTCGAAGCGGCGAGAAGTTCTTCTTAAGGAGAACACCGTTGCGCAAGAAAAACGACGTCAGTCCTCGCGTGAATACCTTGGGAACAACGGTGGTCCTGCCCTCGAGGTATTCCACAAGGCCCCTGAGTTCTGGGTCCGCTTGCTGTCGTTCGGCGAAGTCTTCGGCACTGATGGTTCCCAAGAAGCAGTCATCCTCCATGTCGTCCTGCGGCGGTGGGTCGACGGGGGCGCGGGACAGGCAGTCAGCGTCGGAATGTTTTCTTCCGGACTTGTAAACGACGGTTATGTCAAATTCTTGAAGTCGTAGGCTCCACCGTGCGAGGCGACCTGAAGGGTCCTTCAAGTTAGCTAGCCAACACAAGGCGTGGTGGTCGCTCACAACTTTGAAGGGCCGGCCACAGAGATAGGGGCGAAACTTCGATGTAGCCCAAATGATAGCCAGGCACTCCTTTTCTGTTGTGGAGTAGTTGATTTCTGCCTTTGATAGCGACCGGCTAGCATAACTGATGACCCTTTCGAATCCGTCGGTCTTTTGCACAAGGACGGCGCCGAGTCCTACGCTGCTTGCGTCGGTGTGGATTTCCGTATCGGCGTATTCGTCGAAATGCGCAAGTATGGGAGGAGTCTGCAGGCGTCGTTTCAATTCTTGAAATGCTTGAACTTGCGACGTTTCCCACCTGAATTCGACGTCGGCCTTCGTGAGTTGCGTCAGTGGCTCGGCGATCCGTGAAAATTCCTTGACGAAACGTCTGTAATAGGCGCACAAGCCGAGAAAACGGCGTATGGCCTTCTTGTCGGTGGGCGTCGGGAAGTCAGCGATGGCAGCTGTTTTCCGCGGGTCCGGGCGAACACCATCCTTGCTGATCACGTGACCCAAGAACAAGAGCTCCTCGTAAGCGAAGCGGCACTTTTCAGGCTTCAAGGTGAGTCCGGAGGTCTTGATTGCTTGAAGCACAACTTCAAGGCGCCGAAGGTGTTCGTCGAAGTTTGAGGAAAACACAACGACGTCGTCCAAGTACACGAGGCACGTCTGCCACTTCAAGCCGGCCAGTACTGTATCCATAACCCGTTGAAAAGTCGCAGGTGCCGAGCAAAGACCAAAGGGCATGACCTTGAACTCGAACAGGCCGTCTGGTGTTATAAAAGCAGTCTTTTCTCGGTCTCTCTCATCGACTTCTATTTGCCAGTAACCGGTCTTGAGGTCCATCGACGAAAAGTACTTTGCGTTGTGTAATCGATCCAGGGTGTCGTCTATCCGGGGAAGGGGATACACGTCCTTCTTCGTGACTTTGTTCAGGCGATGATAATCGACGCAAAAACGTAGAGTCCCATCCTTCTTCTTCACTAGCACCACCGGGGATGCCCACGGACTCTTCGACGGCTGGATGATGTCGTCGCGTAGCATTTCGTTGACCTGTTTCTTCACGGCCTCGCGTTCTCGCGTTGAAACTCTGTACGGGCTCTGACGGAGTGGTCTGGCGCTTTCCTCTGTTATGATGCGATGTTTTGCCACGGGAGTCTGCCTAATTCTTGGTGACGATGAAAAGCAGTCCTTGTATTGCAAGAGCAGGCTTTTGAGCTGTTCTTGTTTGTGCTTCTGAAGGCTGGGATTGATGTCGAAAGCTGGTTGCGGCGCTTTATTCGTCGGAGTAGGCTCGGGAGAATCGGTGAGGCCGAAAGCACTGCTGGCTTCTACGATTTCTTCAATGTAGGCGACCGTCGTGCCTTTGCTCACGTGCTTGTACTCGTTGCTGAAATTCGTGAGCATAACTGTTGCTTTCCCTGCCCGCAGCTCTGCTACTCCTCTTGCGACGCAAATCTTGTGGTTAATCATGTGGTGCTGGTCGCCTTCAACAACGCCTTCGAAGTGTGCTGATTTCTGAGTGCCGATGGAAATGATGACGCTGGAGCGAGGGGGAATGGTGACCTGGTCTTCCAGCACATTCAACGCGTGCTTTCTTAGCGGAGTGTGCGGCGGTAGTGCCTTTTCCGTGGACAGTGTTATTGACTTAGACCTCTGGTCGATGATTGCACCATGAAGGCCTAAGAAGTCCATACCAAGGATGACATCTCTCGAGCAACGCGGCAGGATTACGAAGTTCGCGGGAAAAATCCGGTTGTTAATGGTGAGTCTCGCTGTGCAGATTCCCTCCGGCGTTACGAGGTGACCTCCAGCTGTCCGGATTTCGGGGCCTTCCCAGGCTGTCCTAACTTTCTTCAGCTTCGTGGCAAACGGTCCACTGATGACAGAATAGTCGGCTCCGGTGTCGACGAGGGCTGTGACGCTGTGGCCGTTGATAAGAACGTCGAGGTCGCTAGTTCGTCGTCTTGCGTTGCAGTTAGGTCGTGGCGTCGGGTCACGGCTACGTCGGTTTGTTCCGCTGCTTCCACGTTGCCTCGTCAGGTCTACTTCGGTCCGCGAGGCTTCGTCGTCAGGGCTCTGTCTGGTTCGCTTCGGGTCTTCAAGGTTTCGTCGTGGCATCGTCGTCGGCGGTGGAGGATCTTCGATGTTTCGTCGTACAGCAACCGCACCTCCATCGGTTGCTGCCCTTAGTTTTCCGGATACGGGCTAGGCGACCGGCCCCGGAATGGGCCAGTATACTGGCGGCGTTGGGGAGAGGCGTAGCGGCCTGGCGACGGTGATTGGGAAGGTCCTCGGGGGGTCCACTGCGCTCCTGCCAGATAGTCGGCGATGTCACGTGGTCGTTCACCCTGCTGTGGACGCGGCGCGTCGATGGCAAACCCGGGCAGTCCCATCCGTCGATACTGGCAGCGGCGGTAGGTGTGGCCGGCTTCTCTGCAGTGGTAGCAGAGTGGACGATGGTCGGGGGCGCGCCAAACGTCGGTCTTCCTCGGCGTGTATCGCTGGCCGGTTGGCGGGCGGTATGGCGTCGGTGGTGGCGGCGGTGGTGCCTGGCGGCGGAACTGCTGGGGCGGCGCGGCGTCTTGACGCTGGCGAGGAGGGGGGGCGTTGCGTCGGGCTGCAGCAGCATAACTCATTGCTTGAAGCTGCGGCGGTGCCGGCTGAGGAACACCCAGTGACTCTTTGATTTCCTCGCGGACAATGTCTGCGATCGAATCCACTTGAGGCTGCGGCGAAGGTAACAGCTTGCGCAACTCCTCCCGCACGATCGCTCGGATGGTTTCGCGCAAGTCGTCGGTGGCTAGTGAGTGCACTTCGGAATAGGTTGCAGACAGCGGCGAGCGGTTGTACTGTTTCGTTCGCATGTCCAGTGTCTTTTCAATAGTCGTAGCCTCGGTGAGGAATTCGGCGACCGTCGTGGGCGGGTTGCGGACAAGTCCCGCGAAAAGTTCTTGTTTGACACCCCGCATGAGCAGGCGAACTTTTTTGTCTTCCGCCATCGCAGCGTTGGCCTGACGGAAAAATCGAGTCTTCTCTTCCGTGAAGATGGTGACGTTTTCGTTTGGCAGCTGCACCCGGGTCTCCAGCAAAGAAGCGGCTCTTTCTCTGCGGACGACGCTTGTGAACGTGTGCAGGAATGCGCTGCGGAAAAGATCCCAGGTCTGCAGTGAGGACTCCCGATTCTCGAACCAGGTTCTGGCCGCGTCTTCGAGGTAGAAGTACACGTGACGCAGCTTGTCTTCATTGGTCCAGTTGTTAAAGGCGGCTACACGGTCGTATGTTTCAAGCCAGGTTTCCGGGTCTTCAAACGACGATCCGCGGAAGGTTGGCGGCTCCTTGGGATGCCGAAGAAGGATCGGCGCAGGCTGCACGGGGTCGGTCATCGTCGCTGCGGTCGATGTTGGGATCTGCGGCTGTCTGTCTTTTTCGGGAAGGAGCCCGTGCTTTGGCGGCAGTCCCTTCTGCCTGCGGCTTGTTCGACGATCCGGGTTCTCCTTGCCGTCGTCCTCGTCGCGGCTTGGGCTTGGGTCAGCACTTCGCAGGGGCGTCCGGATCATGGAAGAAGCAGCACCTCCACCAGATGTCACGTGGTCGTGACGTCGACGAAGACAACAGTCAGCACGTCCGAGGTGAAACTGTTTATTTGGCCGAACTTGTGGCCGAGAAACTGAGAACTAGAACTACAGCAATACACGCTGTACTATGATAGCGGCGAACAGGGCGTCGTCCGTCGATCAAC
Organism: Rhipicephalus sanguineus; assembly: GCF_013339695.2. Classification (NCBI taxonomy): domain Eukaryota; kingdom Metazoa; phylum Arthropoda; class Arachnida; order Ixodida; family Ixodidae; genus Rhipicephalus; species Rhipicephalus sanguineus. The sequence goes on from NC_051180.1 coordinate 190,272,851, forward strand.
TGACAAGCGGTCAAGCGCGTCGGCTTTTATACAGGCGCTATGGAACTTTCCAGCAATATCGATGGTGGCGGCGTTATCTCTCGACAAAGCTGGAACATTCGCGTGCGGCACGCAATCTTAACAAAACGATCTACTAAAATCGTGAAGCTTCTCGAACACTGCTTCACGGCCAGCGTCGAGCGTTGATAACCGTCCTTGCTGGTCAGACTCGAACACATCAAAATAAAAGAAGAAGCGGGCGTGGCAATATGCGTGACCCACCAAAATGCACTGCTGAGGCGGTGGCTACAGCCTTTGTACCCTGCACGATCGGATGATGCCCCCCCCCCCCACCTTCCAGTGTAGACACCTCGGTCCGCCCCTGAGCCATAGATAAGTCACTTCTCTTACTGCAGTGCCTGCGTTTCCTGAAGGAGTGATCTGCTAGCCTATACTCGTATAAAACACCTACTTGTTGCTATCGGATTCATTATTTCACTCTCGCGTTGAAACTGTCTCTTTTTTCTAACGTGCGACAGTTTTCGATGTTGCGCGTTCGTGGAGAGCAAATGGTTCGGCTGGTCAACATGATAGTAAAGGTGTCGCATTGCTCTGGACAACACGCGAGGATTTGACAACAAGCCGCAGCAGCAGAATAAGCGCAATTCCACTGTGTGTTAAACCTGCATTTGTCTCGTCTCTACACGTGACACTCTGGCAAGGCATCTAATTATGATTGCTGCACCTCAGGCTCAACAAAATTGATTTTTTTTCACGCAAAAAAAAAAAAAGTTTTTCACGTTGCCGTATTAGTCGAGAATTCTTGTGGCATTTTCAGTTTAAAATTAATCCTTCGGTAACTATGCCTTGCGTGAAAAGTTCGAATTTGAGTTTAACAAAGTTTCTATATAACGAAGTAAATTGCCGCTTTTACCAACTTCGCTATATTGCCACGTGCGTTTCTTATTATCACTTTTGCTGTATTTGCTTTTCGCCCACAAAGACTGTCAGCAACACTCGGCGCAAACCGCGCCTCATTGTTCGAGAAACTTCGCGATTATTGTAGGTCGTTTTGTTAACATTGCGCGCAAGACGCGAACACTCGAGCTTATTCTAGAACTTGCGCGACACCCAGCAATAACCTGCCAGGACTGTCAGCGACGCAAGACACCGCCCACTAGGCCAGCCAGACTTCTGCAGCCTATCGAGCCACCTCAACGGCCGTTCCAGCACATCGGGATGGAGTTACTGGGGCCGTTCCCGACGTCCAATACCAAAAACAAATGGATCGTCGTAGCTACCGACTACCTCACCCGCTACACCGAGACAAGGGCCCTGCCCACAGGCATTGCCACCGAGGTAGCGAAGTTCTTCGTTGAGAACGTCGTCCTGTGTCATGGCGCCCCAGAGGTCCTCATCACCGACAGAGGTACGGCGTTTACTGTTGACCTAACTCAGGCAATACTGAGATACAGTCAAACAAGCCACCGCCGGACCGCAGCATACCACCCACAGACAAATGGCCCCACCGAGCGGCTAAACAAGACCATCGCCTACATGCTGGCCATGTATGTCGATGTCGAATACAAGATGTGGGATGCTATCCTTCAGTATGTGACCTTCGCATACAACACGGCTGCACAAGAAACGACGCAGATGACGCCATACAAGTTGGTCTACGGACGGAGCCCAGCAACGACGCTCGACGCCATGTTACCAAACGTGACCGACGAGGAAAACATCGACGTGACCACCTACCTGCAGCGCGCCGAAGAAGCACGACAGCTCGCCCGCCTACGGATCAAGAACAAGCAGACGAATGACAGTCGCCGCTACAACCTTCGACGACGCCATATGGAATACCAACCCGGTGACCGTGTATGGGTGTGGACGCTAATACGCCGACGGGGACTTAGTGAGAAGCTTCTTCGACGATACTTCGGACCATACAGGGTACTTCGACGCCTCGGTGCACTCGACTACGATGTTGTCCCTGACGGCATTACGAACTCCCAGTGGTGCCGTGCGCTACCTGAAGTCGTCCATGTCGTGCGCCTCAAGCCATATTACACGCGTTAGTGAATCAGGACTGTACTTTTGGTTTATTATTGTACTTTCTTGCTTGTGCTTATTGTTTATTGTACTTTCTTGCTTATTGTTGTTATGTACTGTTGCATGCATTGCCCCCCCCCCCCCAACCCGTGTTTTATTTGAAGCATCGGGACAATGCTTTTTCAGAGGGGGGCATTGCCACGTGCGTTTCTTATTATCACTTTTGCTGCATTTGCTTTTCGCCCACAAAGACTGTCAGTAACGCTCAGCGCAAACGGCGCCTCATTTTTCGAGAAACTTCGCGATTATTGTAGATCGTTTTGTTAAGATTGCGTGCAAGACGCGAACACTCGAGCTTATTCTAGAACTTGCGCGACACCCAGCGATAACGCTGGAATATTCGACGGCACATGTATAAATGCCGACACGCTTTCCGCTTGTCAGTTTTTCGACGGTCGACGCTCTGTTTGCCGGTATCAGTGTACGGTGTGTATCAGTGTATTGCTGTAGTTTGACTTTCAGTTTCTCGGCCACAAGTTCGGCCAAATAAAAAGCTTCATCTCGGATACGCTGTCTGCTGCCTTCGTCGACGTCACGACCACGTGACAATAATGAGGTTTAACTGTTCTCTGTACTATTCAAATGGGATTAAGTCATCTTTATTTTTCAACGTGCGTACTAGAGAGTGGTATCATCGAGCGACATGGTGTCTACTCATCGTACATAAAACAAAGTTTTTTCACTCAGGGAATTTTAGCAAAAGCACTCAGGGAAAACCTGGAAAACTCAGGGAAGGAAGAAATGTCAACTCGGTAGACACCCTGAAAACAAAATAAAAGCTTTTGAAAATGAAAAATAAAGTCTCGAAAGTTCACTAGCGCTTGTAGAATGGCTTAAGCTCTACCACATGGACGACATCGTATCGGGCGTGGAGACGCTGTGATTGCGTCCTGCCATCAGGCCTGACTTTATAGTCCTATACACAAACCCAAGGTAACGCTGGAGAATCTTTTCACTTGGTGTCCAGATCCTAATGCGGCCACTAGGCTGCTATTCCATCTGCCTTCGTCAAAGATTGTGGCGATGGCTGTCAATCATCTGCAGGTTCTTGATGCAGAGCAAGTTGTCTGGTTTCTTTGGCATGCTGTAGATATTTGGAAATTTGGAGATTGTCTTCAATGGATGCAGGTTTCCTTCCATAAACCAGCCATCTGGGTTGTTTCCTGTACCGCTGCCTTTTAGGTGAAAGTGTACACATGGAAGCATAGTGTCCAACGTTGACACATATTTCCAGCGTGTTAGTGATGGTTTTATTCAAGCGTTATGTCAGGCCATTCGTCTGCTCATAGTAGGCAGTTGTCTTGCAAAAACTTGTTTCACTGTATAGCACTGTCGTCAGTACACTGTCTCAATTTGAGGCCAATCGGCTATCCTGTATCAGGAAAAATAAGAGCAGCTACTGATGGAGGTGCAGTCAAAATAGTGAAGGCCTTCTGCCACTGACGTTGACGTTCAGTTTATTAACCTTATAAGGGCTTCCCGAAGGAAGCATTACATAAGGGGTGGGTTACAACTTCTCGCATGGAAATTTCATATTGATTAGTTATACGCTGCTGAAACAAGGATAGGCAGGTGATGGCGGCAGTGTCAGCAGGAAGGCCGTTCCAGTCTTTGGCAGTTCGGGGTATGAACGAGGCGGAGAAATGAGCAGTTCTGGCACGTGGGCGTGCGACTTGCTGTGGATGACTGGTGCGGTGAGAAATGTGTGCAGCGGGTACAATGTATGGCGTTTGATTGAGGGTGCTGTGAAAGAACTTGTGAAGAGCATGAGACTGGAAATACGGCAACGATCATAAAGCTTAATTAAACTGGAATCTGCCTTAAGTGCTGAAATGCTGGTATTGTACGAGTATTTTGAGTGAATGAATCGGGTAGCGCGATTTTGAACAGCTGCAAGTAGGTCGATAAGATATTATTGATGTGGTTCCAGATGGCCGATGTATACTCCAGTTTTTGTCTCACGAGAAATTGATAAGCGAGCAATTTGACATGTTGTGGGGCCTGACGAAGATTACGCCTCAGGAAACCTAGCGTCCGGTTGGCTGATGATATGATATTAGAAATATGAGCATGCCAGGACAGGTACAAGGTTTATGTCGCTGATGTAACAAATGCACGCCAACGGCGAGGTGAAGCCAAGAATTGCAGACTACGCCGTATAACGATTGAGCAGCCACGCAACATAACAACACCAAGACAAGCTGATGCAGACGTGATCCAACGCCATGATCAAACCGTAATGCAAGACGACAACCACCAACCTTGACGTGCTTATTGATGGCCACACAGCCGACCACTCCATCCTGAGTGGATCCTTTGCCGCCAAGATGAAGGAAGTTAGGACCATATAAAAAGGTCCGCAAAATCCAGATAGATGTGAGACACTTGACGTCTGCCGGAACCTCGACGTTCATGGCAAGAGTCGCCGTTCATGGCGGAATTTACCCAGCAGCTCCACCAGATTTCCCGTGGTTGTGACGGTGAAAAGTGTAAAATTCAAGCTAGTAAATATGCAATTCTTTATTGGGCAAACCTATGCCCAGAAAAAGACTTAACACTTACAATGCAATGATATTTGCCAGCACATTTGTCGTTTGTCAATAATTTGAACCACAGGTAAAACGCGTCAGCAGTTCTGCATGCGTGGTTGAACATTTTAGCATTATCACTTATGCTCTAGAATAAATTAAACCATTAGCCTCTTGTGTGTAATCTTATCAGAATAGTCTAAATTGTGAAGGTTCCAAATCGTACCAGTGTGGCCTGCACCGAGTGGTGTTAGCACATGTGACAGTCATTGTGAGTGAAACCTGCTCACTTGAAAATAATGAAAGAAGCGTGCACAGCAATGTCATGTGGCCTTTGTTGGATTCTCGTGTGTGTGACACAGAAGCACGTGTGGCTAGGCTGGAGTAATTCCGTGTCAACATTCATGTTCACCTGATCGTTTTGTTTTATCTGTTCTTTATATTGTCACGTGGCTGTGACATTTCATCTTAATAAAAGCATGCTTCCTGGTCAGAGCAGCTGCAATTCGGTTTCAATATGCACAGCTGTCAGTAGTGGGCACGTCGCTGACGGCCCTGGCGTCAGAAGGCCCCCTGTAAAGTGGCTACGCCATGTTACACGTCCGCCCCTCGCTTTCCAGGGTCAGTAGCTGACAGTTAAAGAAAACATTACAGTTTCGCTTAAGGGCGAAGCAGTGTATGCAGTACCAACAAATTTTTAGTGTCGAAGGTCGACACTAGGTGACTTTAGTTGTGTTCATCCATCATCAAGAGATGGCGCCACCTCTGACTATATATATATATATGCGGGTAAGGTGGGGAATAAACTTGGCATAATACTCCAGAAGACCAAGAAACGAACGCAGCATGCCTGCATCTGTGGGGGTGGCAGCGTGCACAATTGCGTCGACTTTTGCTTGAAGGGGCGCTATTCCTTCTGCGCTGACATGATGTCCAAGAAATGATAGCTCGAATGCATTAAAGATGCTCTTGTCATTGAGTTTGAGTCCAGCTTCGGAGATACACAGCAGAACTTGCTCCAGGTTCCTCACATGCTCTGCCTCCGTCCTGCCAAAGATGATGATATCGTCTATGTAGCAGAGGACCCCTTTGCAACCCTGCAGAATTGTGGTCATGAGTTGTTGGAATGCGGCTGGAGTTGACGCCAGTCCGAAGGACACTCTTTTAAACCGGAAAAGGCCATGATGTGTAAAGAAAGCAGTGAGATCTCTGCTCTCCGGGTGAAGGGTAACTTGGTAATAGGCGGAGGCCAAATCGAGCTTTGAGAAATAGTGTGCCCCATTAAGAGAGTGCAGTAGCTCTTCCGTATGAGGCAGGGGAAAGCTGTCAACTACAATTGCTTTGTTGGGCTCTCTGAGGTCTGCGTAAAGGCGGATACTGTCATCTTTCTTGCGGACTACAACAACAGGAGAGATCCATTCAGAGACGGTCCTTTCAATTACATCATCAGAGAAGAGCCGCTGAAGCTGGTTGCTAACTTGCTTTGTTGGGCTCTCTGAGGTCAACGTAAAGGCGGATACTGTCATCATTCTTGCGGACTACAACGACAGGAGAGATCCATTCAGAGACGTCGGTCCTTTCAATTACATCATCAGAGAGGAGCCGCTGAAGCTGGTCGCTAACTGGCTTGCGCAGAGAAAGTGGTAGGCGTCTAAGCTTCTACCACTGGAGGAACCGATGACTTCATTTTGACCTGATGCTGAACGCCTGTGGCCAGGCCAAGGCCCGGTGAAAACAAATGGGAAAACTTAGCCCATAACAGAGTTGGCATACCGAACTTTGGCGGACTTGCAGGCACTTCGTTGCCCGTATACACAGTTGTAGGTGCTGTTTGGCTCATGGCTTGTGAAGCTTCAGCAGCGTTATACAGACAGCGTAGCTGTGCGCCCACAGTGTGTAGTCCTAAGGCTTGCACCGCGTCCAGACCCAGAAGGGTAGTTCCTCTGGGGGTGACATGAACTGTTATCACGGCTGTTTGTTCCTTAAAGGGACCGACAACTGCCCAGAACATGAAATGAGATGACTGCACTGATGGAAAGATTGTCCGTCGCATTGACTCAAACCAACCCTGCTTATCTCGTGAGATGTGGATTTATATTTTTATTTCTTCATTGAAAGTCGCGAAAAATGACCTTTGGCGCCTCTGGCGGCAAAATGATACACGGTCCGATGAAGCCGGTCACGTGACCATTGATTGGTGTATGCGTTCGACGACTTTTCTGTTAGTACTGAAATATTGTTCATTTCTTTATATTAAAAGATATTACTCCATAAAAATGTACATATAGGCCTGCGTTAGTTGTATGCAACAAAGTGGCGCTGCCTTCGCTTGGCGTAATGATCCCATGCCGCAAAAAGCCATCCATGACACAGGCGCAGGCAACCTTGGTCGCAGGCGCGCACAACGCTGTACAAATACCGAGAAGGTCTATAAAGCCACATCATCTCATTGTAACAGCTTGCTATTTTCAAAAATGGCTGGAAAGCTCAAAATAAAGGTGGTTAAGCATAGCTACAGTAACTCCTGCGAAAGCAGAACAACGACAGCTTTCACAAGGACTAGCGGCATTGCTATCAATTCCCAGCGTTGCTGGAGCAAGCCTTCATGTGTGTTTGGAGCCTTTCAGATCAAAAAATACTGCTTATAAAATAACTACGTGCTTTTAGGGTAAACCACTGCAGCTACAAACGCTACGAAGGGTAAGCTTCCTGTCGCGCCGTAAAAAACTGGGTCGAGAAAAATCAGTTGTCGGTCCCTTTAAACAAGATGCTTGCTTTAAACTGGCCCAGAACGGCGATCTTCCGGCGTTGGAAGTCCAACAACGTAAGTTCAGAGCTGGTCAACTGAATTCCTTCTTTGAACATGCTTGGATATTCTTGTTCCCGTATAATTGACACAGCTGATCCCGTGTTGACCAAGAACTTAGCAACTAACAATTACCGTCCCATATCTATCACCAGTGTCTGTTGCAAAATAATGGAGCATATCGTGTACTCTGAAGTAGCACGTTTGTTGTCTGCTAACATTTTTTTCCATTCCAATCAGCATGGTTTTTGTCCCGGTCATTCTTGTGAAACTCAACTAGCCCTCTTCCTGCATGAAATTCACTCGCACCTTGATAATAATATTCCCGTTGATGCCATATTTCTTGATTTCGAAAAAGCATTTGATAAGGTTTCCCATCGTCACTTACTGCTTAAACTTTCATGCCTGAACTTAGACCCCTCCGTGCTCAACTGGATTCGCGAATTCCTAACCCATCGCAGACAGTTTGTTGTTGCTAACTCCTGCAAATCTCCCCTCTCTCGTGTTCACTCTGGCGTTCCACAAGGTACCGTACTAGGCCCCCTCCTCTTTTCAATTTACATTAACGACTTGCCATGTAACATCAACTCTAACATTAGATTATTCGCTGATGATTGCGTGCTGTATCACCCTGTAACTAATATCTTACATTCTTCCGTTTTACAGACAGATCTTAACACTATACAGGAATGGTTAATGGTTAAAGACTGGTTAATGTCCCTAAATATTAACAAAACTTTTGTAATGACTTTTCATCGACGTAGACTACATCGCTAACACTTACACTCTACACAATTACCCCGTAGCCGCTGCTAACACTACCAAATACTTAGGTGTTCATATCTCATCTGATTTAACATGGTTGCAACACATCATTGGCATTACAGTCGAACCCACTTATAACGATCCCACGTATAACGATCTATCGGTTATAACGACCATATTTGGGTGCACTTACGATTTTCCAATGTTAACCATTGAAGCTGCGTCCACATATAGCGAACATTTTTCAAAGCCTCCTACTTTTACAACGAACACTTCCGACACGTTGGCGGTAAAAATATGGCGCATACAAAGCGAGAAGAAGTTAAAACAGGCCTTCTAAAGCGTGAGAGGGGCGCGCGCTCGCGCGCGCCCCGCTTCAGTTTACTTGCGACTAAGATATCCCTGATCGGCGAGCACCGCACGCAGATTTTGGACGCTGCGAGCGAGGTCGCTCACTTTCGAGCCTTTTCAATAAGGTTGAGAGCTGGGCTAGTTGGTGACTGATCATTATGCCTATATGGTTAGGTAGCGCACTTTCGACGGGGACAAAAGAAACAGAAAGGACACGACACTCGCTACGAGTGTCGTGTCCTTTCTGTTCCTTTTGTCCCCGTCGAAAGTGCGCTACCTAACCATATAGGCATAATGTTCGAGCCTTTTGTTCAGTGGCAGAATGGCAGTGAGGAAAAAAAAAAAGGCAGCATGAAGCCTTGCAGTCAGCTTTCGCACGGTAACCTTTCCTGACGCCGTTCTCTGCACTACGACCGCCTACGATGAACCAAACAATGCCTTGGAACGCAAGAAGGCATAAATGCAAGAAGTGATAACTGCGATAACTTTCATCGCATAAAGGTTCACTGCGTCCCTAAACTCGTCGACGCCACAATGTGCCGCAAAAGGTCGTCCGTCTTTGCGGTAACGGCAGAGACTGGTCGATTGGTGATAACGATTTCCGCGCGATTGCGGCGATGCCTTTGCGGATAAGCACCAGAAAAGAGCGAAGGCAAGGTGGCGGCCGTCGATGAACATGCAGTTATGACTTATAGCCGACAACCTTGTATCACAGTCATCTGTAGATATCTGCTTGGGTGCACGTGTGGTGTACGCCGTACATTGTGCGGATTGACGGCGGTACGAGCGCGTCATGCTGCCATTCGCAAGTTCGCCGCCGCCGCAAAGCTGTTGTTGAGCGGCGCAGGCACCGAGAAACGTCGACGCACTGACAGCGAGCGTATACTGCGTTTGACTAGGCGAGAACTCAAATGCACCGCGCATTATCGTGCAGGGCCGCGAGAGCATCGCGGAGACGTAAAGTGCGCGTTGCTTGCAAAATGCTTGTTTTCACTGCGTTGAACGAACAGGTTACTCGCCGCACCCGTGCACGGTCCGGAGTGAAGCAGGCACGAAGAACGTACAAATGCGCGCATACGGCATAGAGCAATCGGCCCGGCAGTGACTCTGCGAGCCGGGTAGGGGACGTGCTGCACGCAACTAGCCAGGGATGATTGGCTTCACGTGGCAGTACCGCGCTTCGGTGAAATGGTTTCAGTTCACAGCAAAGGTGGGTAATTCACTCGTGAGCACGTAGCGGGCGTCGCTTCACGACGCAAAAAGGCTTATCTTGTCACTGGAGGGGTTGGGTGCACTTTAATAAAAGTGCACAGGAAAAAAAAAAACGGCTTGGCCGCTAAGCGCATGTTTTTAAGAGGGCTCACCAGCTCCAAAGCAACTCAGATTTGAACTTTTTGTGTCCATAGATGGCAGCACTTATACACCACAAAAAGGAGGTAAGTTAGAGTACACTCCAGGCGTGTAAATCTCACCAGGTCATGAAAGGGTGCGAAAAGGTCATTCCGCGCGCGAAAAGTAGTGCTGTTTGAAACGACCGAGAATGCCTCAAAAAAGGGTGAACGCTCCTATGTTTTCCGCCAGCATAGCTAGCCACCATAGCATAGCCGTAGAAAATGCGATGGAGGGGTTTTGCCGTTTTGTCCTCCTCGTACCGTTGCGGTGTAAGCCATTCCCTCCAACTTCTCCGTATCCCCACACCGCTCCCGCAGTAACCCAAACAATGGGTAGTGACCTCTCTTCACAGTTCTCTGCCGCTTATTGTCAGAGGCTATGGAATACATAGCTTGCATTGACGTCACCGTGGCCGCCATCTTTGTGAACAAACTGGTTGAGACGCAGGGTGAACTCTTGCTCGAACGCGCGGAGCAAGAAACGGTGACATTAGATTAGTTCTGGTGCCCCCTCCAATTTCTGAATGAAATGTAATTAATTGGTATTTACAAAGTACTAGATTTATTATTTTTACGCAGAACCCTCTTATCGCGATTCACAACTGACTATGCCGTAAAAAGCAACTTTCGTAAAAAAATTCTTTTTTTTCGGGCACGGCTTACGTTGTTTTCTCTCGGTGACACTTTGATCTGCTTCTGTGCCATCTAGACAACTTTGGTGAATAGATGGAATGGCTACTTAGAGAACATTACCGTTGTAAGAAAATTCAAAATAAAAGATTTGTACGCTTCTACTCTTTTATTATATTTGTTATATTGTGCGCTTCTCCCAGATTTATATATTACATACAGCACGCTTTAGGCTAGCGTTTGGAAATTTAAGATGGCAAACGGAAAAAAGTTCGCTACATATAAGCGAGGAGAATGTTTAAAAATTACATCGAAGGTGGTCGAACGCGAAGACGGGGTCAGTTCCCGAGGAATGTCCCAGCACTATCACCCCAAGTTGTTACGTTGTGAAAAGAGCACGTGTCGAGCCATACACTTGTCAGTGAATGTTTTCTTTCCAAAAAACAAAGCTTGTTCTGATCTACGCATGTGCCGTTGGTGCCTGGAAGGACCAGTTCGCGGTAGCTGATCGCGCATTTTTATCCATTTGCCTGCTCAAGGCAGCAAAAGCATTCAAGTCTCTGCTGCAGGCGTCGCCGCTGTTAGTTTTGCCACATCAGATCCCTGCGGGTGCCGAATAGGATGATTAGCTACGGGTAGGGAAAAATCTCTGAGCACTGAGGGTCTCTCGCCAACTGCTTGGAGAAAGGCCTGGTAGCCGAAATGCTGTTGAGACGCCGTAGTAACACTGCATTGTGTTTGGCGACACGCCTGAATTAGCCACGCATACCACAACACTGTCGCGTGGAACACGCACGAGATATGGCATCAATAATGCATGTTGCTGCGCAAAGGAAACACGGACAAGGAAGTGAACAAGGAAGGAAGTGAGACTCGCGACTGGATTTTATTGAACATAAAACGCATATTTATACGACACAAACCACAAATTCATCTACGCGCATGAGAGGAACCAGCTTTCATTATCGTACATTCTTAAGGAAGTATCACTCACGCAAATGTCTCTTCTTTTCGTGATGAAGAAAGCCTCAGCCAGCTCACGTGCCAATTGGTTCTGAGTACGCCTCATGATTCCCGTTGTCGCCAGCAGAGGCTGACACGGTTTGCCACAGGCAGCCGACGGCATGCGCTGCAGTGAAGAGGCAAATTAGATCCTTGTCCGTTCTTTATCGACAGCTGGTGTTCCCTTAGGCATTCCTTGTTTTGGAATTCAAGAAAACAAATTAATTTAAACTCTGTGTGTACTAAAACCTAATGTTCGGTGGCACAAAAATGATTCGTAGTAATGCGTGGGATGTGTATATATATATATATATATATATATATATATATATATATATATACACACACACACACACACACACACACACACACACACACACACACACACACACACACACACACACACACACACACACACACACACACACACGGCATGTTTAAAGAAAAACGCGAGGATAATGTTTATCAAGGATACAAAATGAAGTATAAAACAGTTTAGAAATTACATTTAAGGTGGTCGAGCTTGAAGACAGGTTAACTTGGCGACGCATGAGACAGCACCATCTCCCCGAGTTGCCACGTTGTGAAAGGCATGTGTCCAGTCATACACTTGACAGTGGCCGCTCAACATCAAATAATGTTTTCTTTCCAATGAACAAAGCTTGGTCTGATCTACGCATGTGTATTTGGTGCCTTGAAGAAACAGTTCGCGGCCGCCAATCTCGCTACCGCAAGATTTGCCTGCTTGCCTATGACGTTTCTAAACAGCCACGATGTCGCGCTTCTGCGTATTTCTGACTGACAGAACTGAGCGAAAGCACACGAGCCTCTTGGCTAGTCTCTGCTGCAGATGCCCGCCACTGTCCCCCTTGCAACCGCAGTAAATTCCTGCGAGCGCTCAATAGGACGATTAGCTATGGACATGGGGCAGTTTCCTGAGCACCAGGGACCTCTCGGCACCCTGCTTTTATGAAGTGCTGGTAGCCAAAACGGTGTCGCGACGCCGAAGAAACGCTGCTTTGTGTTTGGGTCACACACCTGCATTAGCCTTTCATTCCACTTCATTGTCGCACGGCTCGGGAGGAAAAGAGGCAGCACAGCCCCCCTCTCCCCACAAAAAACGATACAAAAAAAAAATACCGAAGCCTGTTTCAAGCTCACTCAGCAAGTCCCTTACTTTTCTACACAGCGCACGAATACAGCCATATGAGCGGCTGGTGGTAGAGTGTAGGATCGCGGAATATAGGCGATACCAGGTGGAGCCACGTCGCGCCTCTTAAATTTGGCGCGAATTTTGAATCCAGACTGAAGGTACATACAGCACTTTCAAAGCCTGTAAAATGGAAACCAGGGGCTTGACATGCATGACAATTATACCATAACAATAACTAAATAAAAAGGGAGGAAATGTTGTGGAAGAAATTCAGATAACTAAGCTATTTTCTTCAGGAGACAACAAGAAAGAGCGAGACGTTAAAATGTACAATTTTTATGGATATTTGCCTCTGGTTTGTAAAAAAATGAAAGCCCGAGGAAAATATCTGTCTGCAACATTTCCTCGATATACTAAAAATGAATGAAGTGCCGAAAACCCCGTTTAAATCTGACCAAATTTGGGCACGCTAGGGCTTCTCAAAATGCGCATGTATTCTCTATGGGAGCTCGCGCTGGTGAACCATATACAACGAACTACTGACACAGCGACCACTTTTCGCGACACTTTTGAGTTCGTTATGAGCGGGTTCTACTGTACTAACTCTGCTAATCGAGTTCTCGGATACCTTCGTCGCAACCTTGCCTCGGCACCTTCTTCTACTAAACTAATAGCTTATAAAACACTCCCAGGCCGCGGCGGCTGCATTTTCGATGGAGGCGAAAATGTTTGAGGCCCGTGTACTTAGATTTAGGTGCACGTTAAAGAACCCCAGGTGGTCGAAATTTCCGGAGCCCTCCACTACGGCGTCTCTCATAATCATATCGTGGTTTTGGGACGTTAAACCCCACATATTATATTATTATAAAACACTCGTAAGACCTAAACTTGAGTATGCTAATGCCATTTTTGATCCTCATCAAGCTAACCTTTCTACTATGCTCGAATCCATCCAGAACCGTGCTTCCAGATTCATCATCGCGAATTACTCGACTAACATAAGTGTGTCAGCAGTCAAATCTCAACTTAACCTTCCTCATCTTGCCACTCGCCGTAAAGTTTCACGTTTGTGCTTGTATCATAAGTTCTTCCATTCCTTGCCACCAGGCAATGCATTCATCAGACCTGCACATCGGATATCGCGCCATTCTCACCCCAACGCCGTCTATCCCGTACGTTCTAAAACAAAGACCTTCCGGAAGTCATTTTTCCTGCAGACTGCGCAAGACTGGAACGACCTTCCCGCCCACATCGCTATGTCATCTCAGTTTGCCCAATTTAAAACTGCAGTAAAAAGCCATATTTTATCCTTGTAAATGTGATCTACTGCTGTTTTTCTATTTTTTTGTTATTGTTGGTGCTTTTTTTGCTTTCTTTTTATCTATCATGTTTTCTTGCCCACCCCTCATGTAATGTCCCTCGGGACTCTGAGGTACTAATAAACGAATAAACGAACTCACGGTTTAGAACTCGATGTGACTGGCGTAACTACGGCATCAGTGTAGATGCCCGTGCGCCTGTCTTCGTGAACAGTGATTAGGCTAATGCCACTTGTTGCCTCTTGTTCAGGAACTACTTCTTGAATGTGAGTCGGGCGTCGTCCTCGTGTTCTGCGTGAGCTACGACTGTCGAGCGCATCGGGCGAGTAAGTGACACGACAGCCGAGTCTCCGGGCGGACAAGTGACGACAGGTTTATTGGCAGCCCTTATTATTGAATCCAGTACATGCCGCGCTGCCATCTGTCAGTACTCTTGTACATTACATAAATCATACAGCCATCTAGTGGTACTGCCGTACACTACATCCCCCCCCACGGTAAACTTGAACCAAACACATGCACCAAAACTCATGGTCCTGCCATACCGCGACCGTGAGACGCGTGGCGTAGAAGGAGAACCCTGAGGTTCCTCTGCAGTGGAGGTGCTTTCCCGAGGCGACGCGGTTTGCTGGTATTGTGCTGCTTGGTCAGCTCCAGGTGTTGTAGTCGTCTCGGGCTGATCCGCCACTGGGGTTCCAGGAGGGTTGGCAGTGGGGGTTCCCGTCGTTGGCACCTGGTGCATCCGGTTACGCTGAAGTACACCCGTCTGAGTCTCCACCACGTAGGAGCGCGGGCGTTGAGCTGGCCCTAAGACGTTTGCTGGGGAGTTGACATCTTGCACCCAGACCCGCTCTCCGGCCTGAAGAGGCCGCAAGGTGTGAGCTGCATGCCTTCGGTTGAAGTCTGACGCTTGGCGCCTCTGGTTGTCTTGGTCACGTTGAGTGATTGTGACCGAGGGAGGCCAGGCTGGCGTCTTCGGCAGCCGGATCTGTAGGCCTACCTATGAGCAGCCGGATCTGTAGGCCTACCTATGAGCAGCTGAGCAGGACTCACTCCATTTACCCCAGGTGTGTCCCGGTATGCCAAAAGTGCCAGGTAGGGATCATCCGCCTTCCGCAGCACTTTCACTGTCCTCGTCATCCGTTCCACCTCCCCATTCGACTGTGGAAAATGGGGGCTGCTGGTGACGTGGCAGAAGCCGTAGGACTTGGCGAAGGCGCAGAACTCTTTCGCAGCAAACTGAGGGCCGTTGTCGCTGCGCACCAGTCTCGGAATGCCACGGCGTGCGAAAACGCTCCTGATGGCGTTGATGACCGCAAGTGCTGTGGTTGAACGCAGACTGATGACTTCCGGGAAACGTGACCGGTAATCTACCAGAAGGACAAAGTCTTGGCCGTTGAGATGAAAAAGATCGATGCCGACCTCTTCCCAGGGCCGACTTGGAGTGGTTGAGCGCAGCATGAGCTCCGAGCGCTGCACCCTGGTTTCGGCACACGTGCGGCAGTTAGACACCAGTTTTTCTATCTGGTTGTTGATGCCCGGCCACCAGACTGACTCCCGAGCTAAAGCTTTGCATCGGTTGATGCCTTGATGCCCGTCATGGAGAAGCTCGAGCATGTGGCGCTGAAGGGCAGACGGCATGAGGATGCGGGACCCTTTCAGAAGCAGTCCCTCACAGACGCTGAGGTCTCCTTGGTACTGCCAGTACTTCTTCACATGGAGAGGCGAGTGGGACTGCCGAGGCCAGCCGTTGGCGCAGCATTGAAGCAGCAGGCTGCACTCGCCGTCGTTGGCTAGGGCCTGGCGCAGGTGCTCGAGCTGCAACGAAACAATGTCTGGGAAGGAGCGGACGACCTCTTGGGCAAAGAGCTCTACTTGATTCACCCGGGTGGATGAAGGGGAGTCCAGCGGTGCGCGCGAAAGCGTATCGGCTGTTGCCAGCAGCTTTCCCGGTACATAGAGTACTTGGTACTGGAACCGCATGAGCCTCAAGTGAAACCGTTGGATCCGTGGTGGCAGTAGGTCAACATCCATGGAACCCAAGAGCGCCACTAGCGGTTGATGGTCCGTCTCGAGGAAGAACTGGAGTCCACGGACGTATTAAACGTTATATAAAAAACGTTATATCAAAACAGCAGCGATCGCCATGGTTCACAGCAAACCTGAAAAGGCTTCTTAAGGAAAAAACGCCTCTTCCGCTTGGCTAAACTCGACAGCAGTGTCTTTCGCTGGCAGGCTTATCGCGAAGCTCTTTTCGCGTATCGCTTTTCCATCAAAAATGCCAGGCACGACTATTTCAACACTACGCTTCCTTCGTTGTTGTCTACTAACCCGACGAAATTTTGGAAAACTGTCAACCCAATAAAAAAAACTGTCCTATCACTTACTGATTCCAATGGCTGCGCGATGCGCAACGAAGAATGCTGTTCTGTTCTTAACAACGTCTTTTCGCAATGTTTTTCAGATTCATGTGCTGTTTCAGTGCCGCATGTATATCACAGCGGGTTTTTTCCAATGGATTACATAACTATAGAATTTGAAGGAATTATTAACTTAATCCGGCGACTTAAGCTGTCTTCTGTCTGTGGCACTGATGAGATAAACGCGAAATTTCTGAAGAACACTGAAGTGTACTGTTCCATTGTATTGTCGCACATTTTTAAGCAGTCTCTCCAGTGTGGCACTTTGCCATCTGACTGGAAGGTGGGAAGGTTATTCCCGTTTTTAAATCCGGAAACCAACACTCTCCCCTGAAGTACCGACCAATTTCTTTAACAAGTATTCCCTGTAAGATGCTCGAGCACATAATCACTCTAATCTCATGACATTTCTAGAAACCAACGCATTCTTCAGCAAGTTCCAACACGGATTTCGTAAGCATCATTCCTGCGAAACTCAGCTTCTATCTTTTACACATGACGTCATCTCAGCACTAGATAACAAAATACTGGTTGATTGCATTTTTTTAGATTTCGCGAAAGCCTTTGATAAAGTCTCACACCAATTACTACTACTTAAGCTTAGCACACTGAATACAGTCGACGTCCGATTTCCCGGACGCCCGAAATTCCGGACATGCCTGATTTCCCGGACTCATCTGTGGCACCGTCAAGTTCCCCGTAGAGTCAATGTATTAAAAAGTCCGAAATTCCGGACGCTTATAGCCTTCGCCATCCGATTTCCCGGACTTTTTACTGTTAACCGCCGACCCAAAGTCACCACCGACGCCGCCATTTTGGTTGTTTTCATTTTCATATCCTTGAACCCACCATACTCGCATCAGCAGCAACGCCGCACCGCGCCGCGGCTGCCGTAACCTCGAAACCGCACGTGTCAATCCGTTGCCAGCCGTAGCTTAGCCAAGCCAAACCTCACTGTGTTCGTTCACGTGTTGTTTTGTCAGCTGTGCCAGCTCTGCGGTCGTGTCTGCGGTTGATCGTTTGCTGCTGCGCGCTACCTTCAGTGATCACGTTTCTCGACCTTCAGCATCCACCGAGTTCCTAGCTGTTTCGTGCTGCGCTTTTCGTCGAGCGGATTCGCCGTTTACAGCAATGGCACCGACTGCTCCTTCGTCTTCGTCCGCGCCTTCGAAGCGCACAAAGCCACCTCGTAGGCTCACGATGACGAACTGCCATCCGTGGACGTTGCCTTCGACGATCTGCGCGCTGGCGGCGTGTTGATTCCAGCTGAGATAACCCTTGAGGGATTCGCCAACGCTGACAAAGACCTCGAGCTATGTGCGGAGTTGACCGATGACGAAATCATTCATCAAGTTACGGAGGATTCCGATGACTCCGACACCGAGAACGAAGAGCCAGCTCCTACACAGCCAACGAACATGGAGTTGACGCGAGCACTGATGACACTGTCATTGGTGTACAGCGGCAACATGACGTTGACTGAAATTGAGGCAGACATAATCGCGGGCAAGCGGACCGTGCAAAAGAAAATAAGCGACTTCTTTGCGCCCAAGTGCTGACCTATGAGGTAGTGCCGGCCACGTCGTATTTTTTTTTTATAAACGGCTCTTTTCAGAGCCACCTAAACAATGCATTGGCTGAATTGCTATGGGAATCTTGTACTCCCGCTATGACCCTCTCCGTCAGCGAAAAATACCTACCAAAAATGTGCGTTTTCACGTGCATTCGTTTTTCCGGACTGCCCGATTTTCCGGACGTTTTCGCGGTCCCTTGAGGGTCCGGGAAATCGGACGTCGACTGTATCGACCCCAACACTCTGAAATGGATTGAATGCTTTCTTACTAACCGCACTCAGTATGTCACCGCTAATAATTGTTCCTCAAACCCCTGTGCAGTTAGATCTGGCGTACCGCAAGGTTCCGTTTTAGATCCTTTACTCTTTTTAGTTTACATAAATGACCTAGCAAGTAACATTAAGTCCTCCATAAAACTATTTGCAGACGACTGCGTTTTGTACCGCAGAATAACTAACGAAGATGACAACTTACTTCTTCAAGGTGATCTTAATCGCATCTCTGACTGGTGCAATACGTGGCTGATGAACCTTAACGTTACTAAGTGTAAAAGCATGACAATCACACATTATTCCATCACTCCGAAACTTTTCGACTACACATTAAATGGAACTAGATTAGAACAGGTTAGTAGCTACAAATACCTTGGCGTTTACATAACAAATGACCTATCGTGACATTCTCACATTACCTACATTATCACGAACGCTAACCGTTCTTTTGGTTACCTCCGCAGAAACTTTCGCCAAGCACCATCACACCTTAAATTACAGCTTTGCCAAACAATAGTCCGACCAAAACTCGAGTACGCGTCTGCCACATGGGACCCAACTCAATCACATTAATTGAAGCCTTACAAGCTGTTCAAAATCGATCAGCCCGCTTCATTCATAACAACTATGCTCGTACTGCCAGTGTGACCTTAATGAAATCTACTCTTCAGCTCCCAGATCTCGTCACTAGAAGAACAATTTTCCGTCTGTCGCTCTTTCATAAAATTTGCTTTCATAATCAAGTACTTCGAGAGGAATTAATCTCAGGACCTGCTTACCTCTCATCCCGTGTTGACCACCCGAATAAAGTAGCCATTCCTTTCTGCCGCACAAACCACTTTTTGCAATCTTTTCTTCCGAAAACGAGCTGGGACTGGAACCGCCTTCCCCCCTCCATTGCTGCCACTAAGGACCAAGGGCTGTTCAAGTCCGCAGTGTCGAGACACATTATGGTGTAACTGCACCTTATTGTTTTTCGTTTTTTTTGTTGTTTTTTTTCTCTTTTTTAACTATTCTGTTGTTTGTTGTATTTCCTTCACTGTTATTATTTTTGCCACGTTCATATTGTACCCAACCCCTCTGTAACACCCTCTGGGTCTTGAGGGTATACTAATAAATAAATTCCTCGAACCTTTGTACCGCCCAGCTGGCCGCCAAAGCCTCTTTTTCTGTTTGGCTGTACCGGCGCTCTGTACATGTGAGGGAGCGCGATGCGAAGGCGACGGCTCGACGCTCACCGGACGGCTGTTCTTGGAGAAGTACTGCCCCGAGACCATAGGAGCTGGCGTCAGCTGAGATCGTGGTCTTGTACGTGGTGTTGTAGCGAGCCACGCAGAGGTCTGAGCACAGTAGCTTCTTCAGTTCGGAGAAGGCAGACTGCTGCGCCGGGCCCCAAGTCCAGGCAGAGTTCTTGAGCAGCAGTGCTCGGATCGGCGCAGTCACCTCCGAAACGTGTGGTAAGAAGCGTCCGATTTGGTTCACGAGGCCTAGCAGGCGACGAACCCCTGCGACATCTTCGGGTGGATGCATGGCTCGGATCGCTGCAACCTTGTCTGGGTCTGGAGAAATTCCTTGCGCGCTGACCACGACGCTAAAGAACTTGACACTCGAAGTCGCAAACGAGCATTTCTTGCGGTTGAGCGTGACTCCTGCCTTTGCTAGCCGGTCCATGAGTTGTCGGAGACGGCGGTCATGCTCAGAGCGTGTCTTCCCAAAGACGAGGATGTCGTCAATCGTGTTCACCACACCCGCTTGGCCTTCGAGGATCCGGGACATCTGCCGCTGGAAGTATTCCGGTGCAGACGTGATGCCAAACGGCAGCCGGAGAAAACAATAGCGTCCAAACGGGGTTATAAATGTGGTCAATTCTTGGGACTCTGGGGACAGGTTGACCTGGTAGAAGCTTGACGTGGCGTCTAACTTGGAGAAAACTGTAGCTTCTCCAAGCAATCCGAGGCATTGCTCCACTGTAGGAAGCACGTGACGCTCTCGAAGAATCACCTTATTGAGGCGAGTCAAGTCCACGCACAGCCGATAGCCGCCCGAGACCTTGGGGACGACAACCAGCCCAGCACACCAGTCAGTGGGTGCGTCCACTCGACGAATCACGCCCTCCGCTTCTAGCTTGTCTAGCTCAGTCTTGACGACGTCGCGGAGAGGGAGTGGAATGCGCCGGGGTACGCTCAACGAGAAAGGCGTAGCATTGGGTTGCAGTCTGATAGTGTAGGCTTCGGGGAGCGTCCCAAGTCCTCGGAAGAGACTGGGATCGAGACAAAAGTCGCCAGTGGGCTGTGAAGTCCTCGCGACTTCATCAACAAACGTGCAGACGCCCAAGGCTTGGATTGCCGGGAAGCCTAGCAGCGGGACCGTCTTGGTTGCTAGGACGTAGAGAAGCTGCTTGGTTGACTTTCCGTGCCACGACAGGGTAGCAGGGTAGCCATGTAAGTGCCTATGACCGGCAGGATGTGGTTGCCTGGGCCTTTCAGCTCGCTCTTGGGGTCTTGGAGCATCTACGGGACGCAGGAAAATGTACTGGGTACAACTGAAACTTCGGCGCCGGAGTCCACCTTGAAGGAAAGTGGGCGCCCATCGACGAGTACCTCGACAAACTTCGCGTTCAGGCGCTCTCCTGCAACTGCATGCAACTCGATGGAGCTGGCCAAAGGCTTCCGTGTGTGCTTCCCGTTTACGCGCTTCTTTTTGCGGCACACGCTTTCGAAATGGCCATTCTTGCGACAAAAGTTGCACGACGCACTGCGAGCGGGACAGTCGGCGCGAGGGTGTGACGCTCGTCCGCAGAATGGGCACAGCTGTTGCGTTGTTGTTGTGTAGGGCAGGTGCGCGGCGTAACCCGCGGCGGGCCGACGGAGAGGCCGAACGACGGGAGGGCGCGTAAAGTGACGACGCAGAGACCAAGCTTCGGCGAGACTGACGGGAGACTGCTCTCCCGCGTTTATTGCGGGTGGTTTTAAGGAGGGTGAAGAATGGCTATTGGTCCGCGAGGCACGGGTCACATGACCGGCATGGCCACGCCGGATTGGTGATAGCAAAGAGGCATGGGGGAGACCCAGCTCCACCCAGTGGCATGTACAGGGACCTTTACTGCACTGGTGTTTCCGCGTGCCACGAGGGGTCGTACGACACAACATCGTCTCCCCCTGGCAGAAATTGCGTCCTTAAGGGGGGAGGCTACCTTGGAAGGGCAACTTTTTTGTTTGTTGAGATATCCTATTGAAATTTTCAGGGTAGACTAATAGCAAAGCCATTTGAATAACCCCAAAATTTCATGCATTTATGCTCATTGGTTCCCAAGTTACAGCCATTTATCAGGATAGTCCACATGGGTTTCTTAGTCAGGCTCTGGTGAATTTGGTAAATGCGCTAGCACTGTGAAATTCACTATGATGATTCCTGGATGGGTGCTCTACACTAAGACAAAGCTCATTTTTAAAATTTCCTTTCTGAAAATTTTTAGCAGGGCACTGGATTTAGTGTTTGCCATTTGGCTTTTATCAATGAAATTTTAATTAATTATCACAAATTACAGACACAATAAATTTAAAAAGCGGCTTTGTCTTTGTTTGGGCAATTTATTCAGGTGCATAATAAAAAAAACCTGTCGGAAATCGGATGAATGGTTCCAGAGATATGTCTCGACTAAGCAGTATCACCAGCCAAAAAAGTCATTTCGAGATATTGGGCTTCGAAAGTTTCGATCACATATCTTGGTCTGAAATGACCCTGTAGATTAAAGAAAATGCGTTTTTATTGATTTCTGTTCTTTGCCACCTTTACTGGCTTTTTTCTATTTTTCATACAAGTCGGGGTTGCGATCGCCGAGATTGATTCGAGACGCCAAGCTCATTTCAACTATGCATTCACGTGCCGCTGGCGCACACTGGAGATACGAGGGCTGACACTGCCGATGCAATCGTCTTTACCAATACAGAGGTTGCTTCGCTGTGAAAAGGGCTGTCATAATCGTTGTTGGAGGTGCGCTTGACCACGGTAACACAGTATTAACGATTCAGCGCACCAATCCACCGAACCCGTGTACCGTGACCAGCGGCGTGTCCGATAACACAACAATCGCAGGCAAATGACACTTCTTAGTCGGCGGGCAGGATGCGATATCGTAAACACGGTGTAGAGTTCAGAAAGTGCCGCGAGCGATAACGAAATGCGAAGCTGCGATATCAAAGGCTGGCTGCACGACGGTGACGACGGCAGCAAAGAACGAAGCAAGCGCTAGCACTAGTCGCAACCGACGACGCACGAAGCAAGCCGCGGAGAAGGCCATCGCGTCATCGCGCGCGGCAGCCAATAGCAGCCGCGCGTTCCCCCACTCTCTCGAGGAGCGCGCGCTTAGTCCAATGGTAGCTGCGCGTCGAGACGCGGGAAACTCAAACCCCTGCGAGCTTCCCCAATCATAAGCGAATCATGCTTCGGCCGCGCCACCACCCCTACCGCCGCGGGCGGTAAAGAAATACGCGGGAATTCACGAACAAAACAAAACCAAGATGGCGCCGATCGGTTGAACGGCGCGGGAACGGTGCTCGCTCGAAGTTGGGCTTGTTTCGGCGCTTCTTTGGCCGGCGCAGCAGCTGCCGCTGCTCGTTATTACCCGATTTGACATACTTTTACAATGTGTCAGGCGTTCATAATTACAGGAAAGGTCGTTTGTAATACGTACAGCCCAAATATACGGTTTTTCAAGAACCGAGTTTTTCGCGATTTTTCGATTTTCAAAGGGCGCGTCCCCCCTTAAGCGGTCGTTGATGGGTTGCTGCACATTTGATGGCGGGAAGGAAGAATGCCCAGGATTCTCCTCACGAGGCCCCAAGTGACGATCCTGGGCTGCAGGAATTTGAGGCTGCGCTTTAGCAGGTGCAGAGTCGCACTGGAGAGCAGGGCCATCGCGAATGACCTGCGCAGGCAACACCTGGTTGTTGATGTGCAATCTTGAATGCGGCCGTCGACGATGACGTCATCGTCCTGGAGCCGGCGCAGCTCGCTGGCGTCCTGCTGCCGTAGCGCCAGAGGCAGCCGACGCAGCTTGGCGGACACTCGCACGATGTGCTGCCGCCTCTTGGCCCGGCCAGGCAGGTGCTCGAACCCCGGAGGTACACCTGCAGGAAGCTGCGAGGAAACTGGTGTAGCCAGACGACACTTCAACGTTGCACCGTCGATCAGGAGTCCCAACTGCTGGATGGCGTCGAGCCCCAGCAGTGACGTGCCGTGTGCTGTCACGTAGAAGGTGACAAAGGCCCGCTTGCCATGGTGCTGCAAGTCTGTGCGGAAATACCCTAGGAACGGTGTGCGGTGCTTCGAAAAATTCTTCAGTTGTATGGACGTTTGGAGCAGTCGGTGCTTCGAAGCGAAAATCATGTCGAAGTCCTTCTTTGTCATTAACGATGCAGTGGCTCCGGTGTCCACCAGCAATGACATGTGGCTATGTCTTCCGACGACAACGGTGATGCGCAAGTCCCTTGGGCTAGTCGGCGCAGCTTGCACGGATAGGACTGTGGCAGTACCGGAGTCAGCGTCTCGGACGGGGGTAACTTCCTGCACCGACGCTTGTCGTTTACGGCAGACTGCCGCGAAATGCCCCTTTATGCGGCATTGTTTTGTTTTTGCCGGACAATTTCTGTAAGTCGCCAAATGCCCTAACTTGCCGCAGCGAAAACACGGACCGACTTGAGGCTTGGGCGCAAGCTGTTGTGCTTGCTGGCAGTGAACGCAGTGCTGTACCATCGCCATCAAGCCCACGCAGTCATCTTGGACGCGGCCACCCGCGTTGGGGGGGAAGCCGCCGCCATGATGAGTCACATGAAGGAGCAACGAAGCAGCTGCGTTGGCTTTCTGTAGCGCCTCCCAGTGGCGTGCAATGGGCCTTTTTCAGGAGGGTAGTCTGCGCATGCGCGGCGGCGGTGACGACACGCGCGCCATGTTTATTGAGGGTCACACATGGGTCACAGCGTGGCGATGGATGGATGGATGCTATGAGCGTCCCCTTTGTAACGGGGCGGTGACATGTCTGCCACCAAACTCGGAGAAAAAAAAAAAAAAAAAAAAAAACCTTCCTTGTTTTATGTTGGCCTAATACCTGATTTACATTGATTAAATCTATGTTATTATACCAAAAAAATATAAATTCACGGTCTATCTCTCTGCCTCTTAAGGCAGAATGACCTTATTTTTCCCCCCCATTATTTATTTTTGTTCTTTATCTCTACTTTTCTGCCACCAATACTCTAACCGTCTCTTACTTATTTCTATCGCGGACGTGTTCGGCTTTCCATTGTTGTCCCTAAAACCCAAGGCTTCATGTAGACTCGTGCCCACACGTATACCTGGGTGAATATCGCCACATTCAATCAGTACATGTTCCATCGTTTCCTTAGTTCCCCCGCAGCATGTACATTGTTCTTCTTCGTTACTGAATCTCGCTTTATAACTACGCGTTCTAAGGCAGCCCGACCTTGCTTCAAACAGTAAAGCGGTTCCCCTTGAATTATCATAAAACCTTTCCCTCCTTATTTCGTTTTTTTCCCTTTCGGTAGTTACTCAGAGCCGGCTTCTTTTCCATCGCTGCCATCCAATAAGTCCTCTCCGCCTCTCTGACCTTCCGCTTAATGCTCCTTGTTGCCATATCGCCCGCACTGCTAGCCGTATATTTACTGGTGAGCCTCCTAGTTCTTTTTCTCCACTGCGTGTCAACGCTTTTTCTATACAAATACCTGAAAACCTTCTCTGCCCATCTACTCTTCTTCATTTTCCTCAGCCTCTCTTCGAATCTCATTTTGCTCTGAGCTTCCCGCACTTCAAAGCCTGTCCATCCCATATCACCCTTTACAGCCTCATTTGTTGTCTTCCCGTGAGCGCCCAACGCGAGGCGGCCCACCGTCCTTTGATTTACATCCATTCCTGATTGTACCTCTGACTTCATGCACACCACTGAGTTCCCAAATGTAAGCCCCGGGACCATCACACCCTTCCACAGCCCTCGAAGCACCTCGTACCTATTGTACCCCCATAAAGCTCTGTGCTTCATAATTGCAGCATTCCTCTTTCCCTTTGCTACCGATGCTTTCTCTTGTACCTCCATATATCTATCCCCCTCATTTACCCATACTCCGAGGTACTTGTACTCCCTTACCCTCGGTACTCCCTTACCCTCGGCGACAAAAGCGGACTGAGCGCCACCTGGCGTGGAAGATTTGCAAATTTTCCCGAAAAATACCAGGCCTCCGAGAATATCTACCGGCACGCGGTGGGAACTTCGGAGGCCATGGACCCTCAGTTTCGATTTCAGCGATCTCCACTAGAGGCGCTCTTCAGACCTGAAAAAGGCCCATTCTGCCCTTTGCAGCGTGAGGGCTTCCCCGCAAGACAGCAACTTGGCCCTGACATGTGCGTTGGCGACCCCATGAATTACTTGGTCCCGCACTCTGTCGTCGTATGTAGCTCTGAACTTGCATGACAGGGCCTTTTCTTTGAGCGCGGTGACGAAGTCAAGAAACGTTTCGCCGGGCACTTGTTTGCGGCTTGTGAAAACGTGCCGCTCGGCTAGCACGTTCGTTGTCTCGGCGAAAAGCCTGTCCCGGAATTGTAGCAACGTGTCGTACTCCGTCGTCACCGCATCTGTCAACACCGTGCCCGAGTCCGACGCCGTCGGTGTACTGGCCGTGTGCGTAGCATTTGGGCCGCCTTGTGCTTCATAGCTTCTGCGCCGCGAAGTATTTAAGTTGACCCTCGATGCCGAGTGCGCAGAGGAGCGCTGACGCACGTCGCTCATCTTCCCAGCCGCCTCCAGGTGAACCTGGAAAATTTTTCTCCATAAATGCCATGGAATAAGAGGCTTGCCGGGAACGTCGAGGAACGGAGGAAGGTTCGCAAAGAGGGCAGCCATGCGTGCAGGTAGCAGTAGGCCCAAGCAGAATGGAAGTGGCGTCGTTCAGTAGCCGGAGCAGGAACAAAGGAATTCAGGCCGACGCCCTTGTAGTGCTTGTAGCGTGCAGGAAGGCAAGCACCGACGCGCAGCAGAAAATGTGACTCGTAGCGTAATGTCACGTACGTCGTGCCCTTCCTGGCGTCACCTGTCGTAGTAGCGTAGCGGTTCAACTACCTCGTCGCCATGTGTTGTGTAGGGCAGGTGCGCGGCGTAACCCGCGGCGGGCCGACGGAAAGGCCGAACGACGGGAGGGCGCGTAAAGTGACGACGCAGAGACCAAGCTTCGGCGAGACTAACGGGAGACTGCTCTCCCGCGTTTATTGCAGGTGGTTTTAAGGAGGGGGAAGAATGGCTATTGGTCCGCGAGGCACGGGTCAGATGACCGGCATGGCCACGCCGGATTGGTGATAGCAAAGAGGCATGGGGGAGACCCAGCTCCACCCAGTGGCATGTACAGGAACCTTTACTGCACTGGTGTTTCCGCGTGCCACTAGGGGTCGTACGACACAACAGTTGTCTTATCAGCTGGCGCTTGCTTTCCCTTGCGAAGGCGAGCGGCGTCGACGGCGAACGAAGATGCCTCTGCCGAGTCACGAGCTCTGCGCTTGTTACCTGCGTCTTCGTGCTGACGAACGCACAGTACGGTCCACTCTTAGAGGGAACACGCGAGCGCGCGGCCAGCGGTCCGCGGAGCGCTAACTGCTGGCGAGATTTGGAAACGTGGAGCATGCGCGTAGAATTACAAGGGCGGTTTGTGTCCCGCGTCGTCTGCTGCTGCTTCGCCCCCACGCTCGGCGCGCGCTAGCGAGATTCTATATTTCTACAGTTGGAAGGACAAGCTTGCTATGATCTATGCATCGGGCATAAATCTCCTTGTCTGTTATAAAAAGCGGCCGCCTGGTGCGAGCAGCATGTTGAAAGCTTACTACTAACTTATCGGTGAGCACTTAGAAGAATAGACTGTTGGGCTAGTTGGTAATTCATTATGAGGGAAACTGTGAAAAAAAAAACGTCGACAACGGGAGAACAGAACAGCCCAAGCGCATGTGCACAAGCGCATGCACTTGTGCTGTTCTGTTCTGCCTTTGTCGACGTTGTTTTTTTTTTCGCAGTTTCCCTCATACACTTACACTAGGTTACGCAAGTGACAGGCTGCGTTATCACTTTCACAGTATGCCACAGCTGGGGGCCCCAGTCAAAATTCGGCCGCTGGGGCCGCGAATCGCATCGCATCAAAACTGGCGAGAAACCACAGCAACAAACAAACCACACCTTTTTTTTTTTCTGCCTGCTGATTACCCGACGAGGTGCAGGTAAAGTGGCGGCTACTTGAATCGCACCGCTGAAAAACGGAAGCGCTGTCCAGCGCTCGCCAAGCGCAGGGGCGGAAAGTATCAGACGAACAGCGGCAAACGCCGCCCTCACGCCTTTATGCGCGTGCGCCGTACTGTACGTCAGCGCTTCGTGTAGCGTCATTTTCGGGTTCCGACAGAGCTTGTCCGAGAGTTCGCGGTCGAGCAAGCCCACAAGAAAACTGTCTTGGACGAGCCGCTCTTCGACGTCGGGCGACGGATAGTTGCAGGACTTGACCATTGTCCGGAGCGCCGTAAAAAATGCGTCGGCCGTTTCACCTGGTTGCTGCGTATGGCGGTGGAACCGCGCTGACTCGTACAGCGCGTTCGGCGGGTGCACGAAGTGGTCGGTGAAAGCCTTCTTCACGGCGGCAATGTCTTTCCTATCCGCCTCGCCTAGCGTGGTCGATGCGAGGACAACCCTGGCTTGCGGGCCCATACAGTAAAGCATGGAGCGCACTTGTACCTCTGCCGGAGCGACGTAAAGTCCGGTAGCGAACGAGAAGTCCTCGAACTGCAGCAGCCATGTAGGCCATGAGCTGGGGTTGTCGAAGTCGAACGGTGACGGTGGACGCAGCTGGGCCATGCCTTGCAAGAACGGAGCGGCCGACATCCCGGCGGAGCCCTCAACACCGGTAGTCGGCATGGCAGAGCAGCGGTGGCGGCGGGGCCGTGTCACGAGGATGCAAGCACAGGATCAGCGATGATGAATCCCGCCCACTTCTGACACCATGTCGAGCGCATCGGGCGAGTAAGTGACACGACAGCCGAGTCTCCGGGCGGACAAGTGACGACAGGTTTATTGGCAGCCCTTATTATTGAATCCAGTACATGCCGCGCTGCCATCTGTCAGTACTCTTGTACATTACATAAATCATACAGCCACCTAGTGGTACCGCCGTACACTACAACGACAACTCGCATAAAGTGGCCATAGCGGCCGCATGCGAAGCAGGTTCTATCACGAGTGGGGCATGCGGTCGGTTCACAATGAGGTGTGCCGCAATTACCACAGACCTGCACATTTTCACTGTACGGAACACTAGCAGCGTCTGTATCTGCAGATAGTGAGCTAGCTTGACAAGCGTGCGGTAAGCTAGGGCGGCTCTGATAACGGGGGTGTGCCTCGCTGCTGTACCGGCGACTATCAGCTGTGCTTCATCCGGAATCATCATGCTGGCGTGGCTGCTGGCGTATGATGCGCTCAGCAGGGTTTGCAAAAGCTTCAGACTCAAGCTGGGCTCTCTCGTTGAGTAGCGCAATTTCAACGGCACGGTCGAACGTCAACGTGTCACCCTTTAAGAGCAACCGTGACCGTAACTGCGGGGATGCAACTCCGGCAACGAACGGATCGCACATGTTATCGTTGGCTTGCTCGGCGAAATCGCAGGAGGCTGCCAGTTTCCGAAGCGCGAGGGCGAAGTCTGAAATGGACTCACCATGTAGCTAATGGCGCTCACGGAAGTGATGTCTGTAGAGGTCGCCACAATTCAGCCTTTTGATTAGGCCACCACTGGAGCGTGGCGCCCCCTGTTAGTGCAGTGCATCATATACATAGCTTGCACTGACGTCAACGTGGCCGCCATCTTGGGGGACCAGCGGGTTCAGACGCTCCGTGAGCTTTTGTTCGAACGCGCCGAGCAAGAAACTGTGACGGCTCGCCATCAAATTAGTGCCGGTGCACCCAAGCATCCTTCACACCAAAACCCCCGCATTCCTTTGTGTTCCCCCTTGGCGCGGCTGGTGAACAAAAGAAAGCGGGGAGAGCACAAAAGAACGCAGGGACCGAACACCTGGGTGTCCTCCTCTGCACTGACACACTAATGAGATAAAAAAGTCACGGTGGCCGCCATGTTGGGGCTCCAGTGCAGAGCACCTGTCTGTGACGTCACGTGCAAGGCATGTATATGTTCGTGCCCCAATAAAGTGTGGGGTTCCACTTTCGTCCGAGCCACTAGTGTGTATGTGTCAGTCTCTGCGTGCCCGTGCCCCTGCGGCACTAACCACGCGACATGGTGTCAGAAGTGGGGTGACATTGCGTGATAGGAAATCCGGAGCGAAGGAATAACGCCCCCCAGCCCTAGGCCTTACCACGACGGAACGGCAGCACGATGGACCTCGAGACCGGCGAGCCGCCGAAACTGTACGGCGTCAACCTTCAGCCACGGGCATCGTTCGACTTCGTGAACCCGGCAACATGGTCGACATGGCTCAGCCGCTACGAAGACTTCGCGGCGGTTTCGGGACGGATAAAAGCGTCGGAAGACGTGCAAGTACGCTCACTACTGTACTGCATGGGCCCGGAGGCACGTCCGCTCCTCGAGACGTTCTCGCTCGACGTCGAGTCGCTCGCCTCGTACCAAGTTGTTGCCGCCCGCTTCACTGAGCACTTCGTGCACCTGGCCAACGAGCTCTACGAGTTGTCACGGTTCCACAGGCGTGTTCAGCTACACGGCGAAAGCGTCGACACGTACTACGCGGAACTGTGCAGGATGGTGAAGCGCTACAACTACCCGTCAGCTGCTGTCGAGGAAAGGCTCGTACGCGACCGGTTCGTCGTCAGCCTCCGCGACTCTCGCCTCTCGGATCAGCTGTGCCGAAACTCGAAGCTGACGCTCAAGGGGAGGCATGGACACAGGCCCGTCAGTGCGAAGACGCCGACAAAGAGAAGGAGTTGACCCAGAACCGCACCGAGCACGCACGCGAGCTCAACCTCGACGCCGCGAAAGCCAGCAAGTTCGCCTCTCGTCGCCGCTCCGGTGCTAAGCCTACTGCGTCGCAGCCGCCAGCCGAGCGCTCTCGCGAGCCGTCTACGTGTGAATTCTGCGGCCGCGCGCCTCACCGACGTTCGGACTGGCGCCTCGACGCTCCGCCTGCAATTTCTGCGAAAAGAAAGGCCACTTCGCCGAAGTTTGCCGCTCGCGGAAGCACCAGCAGAACAAGCTCGGCTCCGTTCACCTGCATGCCGCTGGCACGCCCGCCGCTGCAAAGATCGTCGACGTGACCATTGACAACTACACAGCGCAGTTCAAAGTCGACTCCGGCGCCGAAGTAACTGGTGTAGTAGGGTACGGATTTGGGCTGGTTGGTGCATGACTTCAAGTAGAAAACAGCGCTACGAGACGGGACGAAGAAAGGGCACAAACACGGCACTGACTATCAACCAAATGTGCTTTTATTCCACCAGTCCGCGGCGAGGCATGTGTTAGCCTCCCCTCGATTTCACTGCTTCCGAAGGAGATAACATTTCTGTCGAGTTAAAAAATTTTTTTCTTGCCTTTGCGCAGGCTGACCGGTTTTTTCTGGTTTTTTGTTATGCTTTCTTTAGTCATGGTGGAGTATAAATATGCGGACTGGTGGAATAAAAGCACATTTGGTTGATAGTCAGCGCCGTGTTTGTGCCCTTTCTTCGTCCCGTCTCGTAGCACTGTTTTCTACTTGAAAAAAAAAAAAAAATAACTGCTGTACCCAGCGACTTACCTACGCTGCCTGCCAAGCTCGACCGAGTCGACAGTCTGCTCACCGGCCCTGGAGGACAGCCACTTCGCGTGCTAGGCTCGTATCTGGCACGACTTCGGTGGCAAGGAAAAACAAGCTGCCAGCGCCTATACGTAATCCAGTCACTCACTGTGCCTCTTTTAGGACTGCCAGTTCTCCAAGCCCTGAAAGTCGTGAAATTTCTTGACGAACTCAAGACTCCCAAAGGAACACTGCATGCCGAGCTCTTCAAAGGATTGAACACTCTCAAGGACGAGTACGTTATTCGGCTACAACCCGATGCCGTGCCCTTCTCGCTTAGCGTTCCCCACAGGATCCCCATCCCGCTGCTCGAAGTCGTCCGCCGCGAGCTGGACAAATTGGAAAGCGCAGGCGTGATCCGCAGGATTGACAAGCCAACTCCATGGTGCTCTGGTCTCGTTGTCGTCAGGAAAGATGATGGTTCCTACCGACTATGCGTCGACTTGACTCAACAAAGTCGTCCTCTGCGAACGGCATATTTTGCCAACGGTTGAGCAAGTCCTTGGCTTCCTCGGTGACGCAACAGTTTTTTCAAGGCTGGATGCGACCGCAAGCTTCCAGCAGGTGAAGCTTTCTGCCGATTCCCAAGAGCTGACGACATTCATCACCCCATATGGCCGATACTGCTTTTGCTGGCTCCCCTTCGGCATCACCTCCACTCCCGAGTACTTCCAGAAACAGATGGCAAGAATCCTGGAGGGCCAAGAAGGGGTCGCCAACATGATAGATGACATTCTGGTTTTTGGACGCACCCGCCAGGAGCATGACGCCAGACTGAGCCAGGTGCTATCTTGCCTTGCAAAAGCAGGCATCACATTGAACGAGGACAAGTGTCGCTTTGGGGTATCTGAGGTCTCCTTCCTCGGAGTTTTCGTCTCAGCTAAGGGTATCGGGCCGGATCCAAGCAAGGTTGAAGGAATGAAAGCTATGGAAGCTCCCACAGACGTCGCTGGCGTTAGACGACTGCTTGGAATGGTGAATCATCTTGCCAGATTCCTGCCACACATCTCGGACGTCACAGCACCGATCAGAGCCTTGCTGAACAAGTCTGCGAGTTGGGTGTGGCAGCATGAGCAAGAGGCAGCATTCAAGAAGGTCAAAGAACTCCTGACGTCAGACAGGTGCATGGCCAAGTGCCACCCGTCGTATGCCACGACAGTGTCCGCAGATGCAAGCTCTTTCGCACTCAGCGCAGTATTGCTGCAAACTCAACCCTCGGGAGAGCGTCGCCCAGTCGCATTCGCTTCGAGGTCAATGACGAGTACTGAACAGCGTTACAGCCAGATCGAAAAAGAAGCTTTGGCAACGACGTGGGCTATCCAAAGGTTCGACGAGTTTGTCCGTGGCACCACCTTCGACGTCGAGACCGACCACCTGCCTCTCGTCTCACTTCTGGGCAAGATGGAACTGGATATGTTGCCGCTTCGTATTCAGAGACTACGGCTCAAGACAATGCAGTACCAGTTTCGCATGCTGCACGTGCCAGGAAAACTGCTAGCAACAGCAGATACCTTATCACGTATCACCCACAAGGCATCCACTCCTGTGGACATGGTGGAACTCTTCGCAGCGCAATTAGTCGGCTGCATGTCACAAGTCTTGCCACTCAGCCCCGAAGATGTACGACAGGCACAAGAATCCGATGGAGAGTGCAAGGCCCTCATCTCCTTCTGATAGCAGGGTTGGCCACGAAAGACCAAGCTACCTCTGCATGTGTCGAAGTACACCTCCGTGGCGAACGAGCTCTCTGTCTGCGGCGGTATCCCGCTGAAAGGCCCCTGGATTGTCATCCCATCATCTCTTCGACCGGCGGTCTTGACGCTCTTGCACGAAGGCCATCAGGGCATCAACAGGACCAAAGCCCTAGCTCGGGAGTCGGTTTGGTGGCCGGGTATCTCAGCAGACATTGCCTCTCTCGTCACCAACTGCGAGCAGTGCGCTTCCACCCGGGTGAACCTTGCAGAACCCCTAGTCTCCACAGCTCTACCTGGACGTCCCTGGGAATTTCTGGGAATGGACTTGTTCCATCTCAATGGCCAGACGTTCCTCCTGGTGGTGGACTACTACTCGAGGCTCCCCGAGGTGGTGACCTTGAGAAGCACTACAGCTCGGGTAGTCATCGATGCTCTCAAAAGCATCTTCGCACGCCACGGAATCCCGCAAGACGTCAGGTCGGACAACGGTCCACCGTGCTCGTCGCAAGAGTTTGCGGCATTTGCAGCGTCTTATGGCTTCAACTATGCGACCAGTAGCCCACACTACGCCCAGTCAAACGGAGAGGCAGAGAGGATGGTACGGACAGTCAAGGACCTGTTCCGCAAGTCCAAAGACCCTCACCTCGCTGTGCTCAGTTATCGGGACACTCCTGGAGTCGATGGCTTCAGTCCAGCCCAGCTGTTGATGGGACGTCAGCTGAGAACCAGAGTCCCGAAGCAAAACTCCCAGCTACGTCCCAACTGGCCGCCTAGGAAAGATGTCGTCGCCAAGGATGCGGCCTACAAGCGTAAGCAGACCGACGACTACAATAGGCATCACGGAGCTCGAGACCTGTCACCTCTCCAAACGGGTCAGCGTGTGTGGGTGCGCCCTGACCAAGTGCAAGCTACGGTCTTCAGCCCGGGGCAAAGGCCAAGAAGCTACGTGGTTGAAACTGACCGAGGTGGTGTTCTACAGCGCAACCGCCGTCACCTAGTGCCTTTCGTGCCTTCTGCCTCCAGTGAGGAATCGCTGCCGACAGCTGCACAGCAACCATCACCACCGCAGCAAGTTCCACTTCAGGAACCTCAGCCTGCCAACAGCGTGGAACCTGCGGTCCCCCAAGGGCAGCCTTTGCAACATTCCCCAGCAGCCAGGGACCGTAGTGATGGTGTTACACGAACACGTTACGGCCGGCGCGTTGTTCCGCCACGCCGTTTGAACTTGTGACATTGTGATGTGTTTGGCGTCCTCCATCCTCCCATCAGACTTTTGCAAGGGGGCAGATGTAGAGGTCGCCACAATTCAGCCTCTTGATTAGGCCGCCACTGGAGCGTGGCGCCCCCTGTTACTGCAGTGCATCATATATGTTCGTGCTCCAATAATGTCTGGGGTTCCACTTTCGTTCGAGCCACTAGTGTGTACGCGTCAGTCTCTGCGTGCCCGTGCCCCTGCGGCACTAACCACGCGACAATGTCGTTCTAGGCGAATGTTGCGTGTACTGGCGAAATGTCTTGCCAGAATCTCGCGGGCCGCGTTGTATGTGTCTGGAAGAATTGTCGCTGCTGTGTCTTGCTTGGAGACCACGCCACGGTCTTTAATTTCACCGGTTGCGGTAGCGTCGGTAGTCAATGGCTCAGTCGTCACATCAATGGACATCAATGACCTACATATTGCTACAGCCAAGGATTGCAAGCTCTAGCAGGTTGCACAATTCGTTCAGGCTACATGGCCAGCCAAGAAAACTTTGCCACCTGAACTAAGACCTTACTATGAGGTGCGAGAGGAATTGTCAGTAGTGGACGGCCTGTTGATGCGCTGGGAACACGTAGTTCCAGCCGAGCTCACAGCTAGATTCGTTCAGCTAGCCCATGAATCGCACGTGGGAATAGTGAAGACAAAGCAACGTTTTCGTGAAAAGTACTGGTGGCCAGGTTTGGACAAACAGGTTGAGAGTGCAATCCACAGCTGTGCACCCTGTCAAGCTGCAGACAAGAGTGTTAAGAACTATCCCACTCCACTGCAGCCAGTAGCCCTTCCTGACCGGCCGTGGAGCAAGATAGCCATTGATGTTAGGCCATTTGAGCGTGCGTCAGCTGACTCGTTTTGTGGTATCTGTAGTCTATTACTTCTCCAAGTGGCCGGAAATAGCTTTCGGCCGTGAAACGTCCTCCCGCAGAGTAATTGACTTCCTCTTGTTTTGCATGGGAAGGCTACCCGGTCGAGCTCGTCTCGGATCACGGACCACAGTTTACATCCCGAGAATTGGAGTCCTTTCTTCAAGACAGAGGAATCAGGCATAGCTTTTCGGCTGTATATTACCCCCAAGCAAGTGGACAGGTTGAAAGGTTTAACCGCGTCCTCAAATCATACATTCAGTTGGCAGTACTGGAGCAGCAGCATAAAAAACACTGTTACAGAGTACTTGGGAATCTACAGGGCCACTCCTCACAGTACCACTGGACTCTCTCCGGCACTGCTTCTACATAGCCAGCACATTAGGACATCCTTGGACGTCATTGGCTATCCCACTGCAAACTTCTTCGCAGACCCCGCTCAGGAGATGTGTTCACTTCGAGAGAGGGTGAAAGAGCACCAGCTTAAAAGCAAGGAGTATGTTGACCGACGGATAGCAGCCTCAGTACCAAAGTTCCAAGTTGGAAAGTACGTGAGGGTCAAGGAGCCAGTTCCTGGTCCGAAAGGCCACCTTTGGACCTCCTTTGGAAATTCCAAGCGAATAGGATGCTGGTTTTTCTGCCTGGAGGATGGTCGCACGTGGAATGCCTCTCAGTTGATGTCAGTCCTCGAGGGAGTCTTGCCACAGCATGCGCTAAATTGGGATGATAATGGACACTCCCAGGATGCACCGCGAAGTCCACCGACGCCTGGCAGAACTGCACTCTCCTCTCAGCTTCGTGAGCACCCTGCTCCAAGTGTTGATCGTGATGGCGGTGCTGGTAGTGATGGTGATGGTGATAGTGCTCCTGCAGATGGTGATTGTGCACCTGTTGTTGACACCAAACTGGCTGGTGAGTCACCACCCCTTCGTAGGTCCACGAGGTTTCAGGACTATGTATAATGTGCCTTGATGTGAACATTGACTGTTAAGTACGTAATTGTTTTGTAAATATGTATATATTTAGGGGAGGATAGATGTAGTGTCGAAGGTCGACACTAGGTGACTTTAGTTGTGTTCATCCGTCATCAAGAGATGGCGCCACCTCTGACTACATATATATATATGAGGGTACACGCTGGAATAAAGTCTTCTTGTGTGGCATGGGTTGAGTGCGTTCGTTGTCCTCAGTCGCGCCGCGTGCCGACACTACAAAATTGTATTGTTATATGAAGTAAGGCTAGAGGATAACTCTATTGGACTGATCTCGCACGCTGGTTTAAGGGAATATGGTAGCTCCAAGGACCGAAGTGGTTTTTGTGATAGCAGTTCTCGAAACGCGAATCTAGAGCGTAGCAAGCTTACGAGCTGTCTCCTGATGCCTCGAGATAGCGCGCGTGCCAGCGACTGTGCCCTTCGAGCGATGCAGCGCCCTCTCCCCTGGCGTCCCTTGGTGCTCCTTAAAGGGAAACTGAAGCACTTTTTAAAAAAAATGACTTTGCAATGTGTAATCATAGTTTGATCCTTGCTGAATTCGAAAACCAATGTACGAGTTCACAGAAGTGGACGCAAATGGCATTTCATGGCAAAAAAACAGCGGCTGCAGCCGCAGGCCTTCTTGAACCGCTGAGCGAAGGCGGTGACGTCAACTTCGGTGTGCCGCGTCATCGGCGCCATCAGCTCTGTAAAAGCATGGCCTTCGCGATCAGTTCCACCAACGCACGCACGCAGCCAGAAGTAGTCACGGAGGCCACGGCTCCGCTAAAACCACGGTGGTAGAATAAAACAGGTGGCCCATCGAGCGCCGCGGGCGCGTCGCCGTACTGCTCGAGTTGCTCGCGGCCGCCGCTAGGTTCGCGACGAGTTTTGGGCCGAAAGACGCGCACCGCAAGCTCTCGCTGTGCTGTAAAAACCGGTTTCTCTAGCTAATTTTGTGGCTTTAAACGGTTGTTTGTGCTTTTACTAGCTTGTAGTGGCTGTATGCCAGCTTCGACCTCAAAAGTAAGAGCGCCAGGCCTTATGGAGCTTAAAATTTTTTATCGACGCGGGTAGTCCCGATATGACCGTCCCGGGGTGCCGATTGCAAGAGACGTGCGCGTATCTTTTTTTTTTTTCGAAAGCGTGAAAATTCCTGCCGGTGAGTGTACAGAGTAAAAAAAAATCATTTGGTTTTCACGTTAGCGTATGTATGTTGGAGGACTGTAGCTGGCGGTCTTTCTATGGAATTGCATTTCTCCACAACTGCAGTCGCTTTTCGTCTTCCGGCGCGGATAAAAGACACAGCTTTTCTTTGCACGTTTTGTAGCCAGATTTGCAATTTGGAGCGGAGCATTTTCTTCCCATGGTGGCCGCCGCATCAGCGGCACAGATCGAGCGACCGTGGTTTCAGCCGTGGTTCCAGCTTACAAAGTGAGCGGGAAAACCGATGCGGTCGCGCGCGTTGGTTTGACAGAGCGCAACAAACGCGACGCATCAGAGCGGATCTCAAGCCGTGGGATCACCTAATCACGACCACAGTGATCTGGCCTCGAAGGCTGATTGCGACTTTGCGACGCTGGTTGCGTCACATAGGAACGCTCTTGCTCTTCGGACGCTTGCACCCACGGACGCCTCCGCATTTATCGAAGATCACCAAGCAGAAAGGAAGAGACGCGGCTGCAACGCCGGTTGCGTTGCATGCTTTCTTTAGTGGCGCGTCCGTTCTAAGCGACGGCAACTCTTCAGTGTTGCTCTAGGCCTCTCTGGTGTAATAAATACACCGCGGATCTCTTTCTCAAAAGTTAAAGATGTAAATTGCAGTTTAAATGCTCGCGACGCACACTGGCCACATGCTTTCAAATGCGCCGTAGCGGAGATATTGGCCCAGAGTATACCTGCTGCCACCTTGCGGAAAACCGGCGGCAACTCGAGCACCTCCGTGACACGGCGGCGCATTGGCGGAGCGGCGCGTCGGGCCTCCTGTTATTCTACCACCGTGGCCAAAACTACCGAAGATGACGTAGTTCCGGTCACGCCCACACTTTCGGCGCGTTCGCGTGGGCGGAGCAAGACGAACTTTTCTTTCGCGTATTTTAAAGCTCCTGCTGCCACAACAGCGAAAAAAATTACGCCATCGTCGACAATAATGTTGGTCCTTGTAAACAACGAAGTTTTACCGAATTGTAAAACCACTTCAGCATCCCTTTAAGAAAGACGGGCGGGGCGTTCCCTTTATGTTTGATGTGCAATCGACGGCAGGCTTTGCATGCGGGGTGATGTCACACGTGGGTCATCTCCATTTCAGCCATGTTTGTCGCCAGTGCTCGTGTGTTTTTACTCGCAGGTAGGACATGCGATGCGCGGGTTATCAATTGGGACTTTATTCGGAAAATCATGGCAACAGTGACAACAAAACCCATCACAAGTGTCCTTATAATTGCTAATGCAATAAAAAGAAATAAAATATTAAGGAGCCATTTCACTCTGAGGAGGACGATCTGCGAAGCTGTTTACTGCACGGCACAGAGGAGACATGGTGGAGGCCAGTTTGGTATGTAAGGCGAGGTTGTTAACGTTCATTACCCAATATTAACACGAAAGCCTGGGATGCCTCATCAAACATGAAAATTGACCGTCTGCGTAAGCACGAATGTAAAAAATCAAGTAATGACGTTATCACATGACATCGTCGCTTCGCACTGCCTCAGTGTTGGTGCGCCAATCATGGAGGCAGTGCAAAACCAGGTGAGGTGCAGAAAGCTTTCAGAGGGGAGCGGAGGAGGATCAATACATCGAGTGAGAAGAAGAAGAAGATGGCTTTTGCCTTCGAGTCGTCTTAGGCGAATGCATAAGGGACCCTGTGAGTTTTCTTTTTCACTGCTCCTCAGAGGGCACTAGGGGGCTTTCGGCGTACAAGCGGAATGCTCTAGCCATATACAGCTTGGCTGTAAAATGAAGTTTGTTATTGCATGTAGTCTCTCTGAATGCACTTTCGGACACTTTCACGCAAGTTTGACTTGAATACTTGAAGAGGATCTACATCTTCCGGGCAACACGGTGCATGCGTGAACGATAGTCTGGAAGCACTGCGAGAATGCTTTTGTTACTGCACAGACAGGCCCCAGAAAGAGGGAAGGAAGTGTCGGAGGAGGTTGGCTTTCTGAGGCTAGCTAAGTGACGTCATGTTGCGCCCAGTGTAGGGAGGAAGAAGAACGTGACGCAGTGGGACAGTACCTTGGCTGAAAGAGCCGAGCACGAGGTGTTGGCGCTAGCTCTGTAATTCTTGTATCGGTTGTTGCCTCCCGCTTTCAGGATCTGTAGGCCTCTTGCTCCAGTGCTATGTGTGTCACTAAACCACATAGAGTGGTGGAGGTGCTGGGTACTCAACGGGGAACTGGTGGAGGGTCTGGGTACTCCCCCAGAAATGGCTGACGAAACCACCCAGCAAGGCACGACCCAAGCTTTGATAGTCATTGTGCCCACCGCGCAAAGCCTGCGTGATCCACCTCTCTTTAATGACACCTGTGAACAAGATGTTGAAGATTGGCTGTTGACATTTGAAAAGGTGGCCGCCAGCAACAAGTGGGACAGGTCTTCTCAAGTTCAGTATGTTTCCCTTCTACCTGAAAGAGGTTGCAAGTCTCTGGTTTCACAACCACGAATCAGAATTCACCACTTGGAGAGTTTCCATGTGTTTGGTCACCCCGAGGTCCAAAGCTCAGCGCTGAACAGCGCCTACGTGGGCGTGCACAGCTGATGGGAGAAGGCTTCACGCGTTACATCGAAGACTTATAGAACTTGTGCAAGCGCCTTAACCCTTCGATGAGTGAAGAAGACAAGGTTAAACACATCTTGAAGGGGATAGACAATGTCTTTGAGATGCTGCTGGCCAAGGACCCCTGGACCATGTCTGAATACGCCACTTTGTGCCAGAGCTGCGACGAACTGCGGAAACAGCGGGTCTTGGCACGGCTACAGACTAAGCTCTTGCGGTTCGGATTCTTTATGGTGAGCACAACCCGCTGCTGTCAGAGATCATATGGAAAAATATTTGAGCGCAAACACACGGCATATTCCCACACGCACACACCCAGGCCCCAAACACGTACAACGCTCACTTCCAACTGTTTATTCAATGCACGAATGCTTGAATACATACATCTTGCGGCACATGCGTGCATTAACACCAACGAAGCCAATCTGCACATATGATCAAGAACACACTTTTTTTCCTTCTCACATCCTAGAATTGATGAACTGAATTTCGTTAGGAAACAAAGATAGCGATGGCGTGCTTATCCTAACTACCATATCAGGAGCGTGATTGCTCCTCCCACCGGCGCTTCTCTTGTACCCAATTAGCAGACCATGTGCCAACCACACCTGCGCGGGAACTTCATAAGCTGCTCCGCACTCCTCCACCTTCACTCTACAAATTGTGGGGGTGCTATCACCCCCTGTAGAGTCGTTTGTGCATCATGGCGCACGCACGTCTCGTCTATTGGCCGCAGTTAGGATTGGTAGCCGCCGAGTGAGATGTGGCGCTGTGCTTGCGCGGGTTAGGGTTAGCGCGATCGCGCCGGCAGCGCTGCCTACGGGAGAAGTTAGGCCGGCGGACAGAAAACAGCAGCGAGCCTCTTTGGTTTTAGTGGCATGCGTGGATGGACGTCTCTCCCGCAGTGGGTCCGTGGGGGATGATGCCACGGCTCATTTCCCGTGGGCCCCTAAACATTGGCGACGCCTCATTCGCAGTGCATTGCATGTGTTGTCTTGGGTATGTGTGTTGTTTTCCGGGTATTGTATTGGCACTGTATAAGGTTATTTAGCATGTTACTAGTTGTGTATTAGATTCGGCAGGCGAGCTCACTATGATGTAAAAGCAGGTTAATAAATGTACACGTGTTGTTGGTTTGCCCGACGGCGGGAACTGTCTTCGTGTGTTCCGAGAGCGGCTCATATATTTCAGATCCCACACTGGCTGCCCAACGATGAGCTCGAGGAGCATCAGACGACAGTTTTCGCGGTTCGGGGCAACCTTTGTGGTTGAGCCTGGTCAGAGTAGACCTTGGGGGGGAATTTTCATCGCTAGCGTCTGCGGCGTGCTTTCTTGGGAGCGAGAAAATCGGTTGCTGTGGCGTGTTTGAACTTGTCGGCACGCTTTTCTGTTCGCAAGTGGCTTTTTTTTTTTTTAAAGAACGTCGTTGAGTTGTCGGTACAAGAGCCACGTGATCCGCATCCTGGCAGAGCGAGGCATAGAGCACGTGGATTGTAGGCAAGTCCGAAGCGAACGAGTAGGGAAGCCTCGTAGGTGGTCTGAGTTTTCTGTGAATAATTTCTTCTGTCTCTTTGACTTTGGGAGTCACGGCTTGTGTAGCCGGGTGGCCAGGAGCCACTGGGGCCGTTGCTGCTGGTATTGCTGCTCGACACCGATTGCTCGGTAAACTGCTGTGTGCCACGAGCGAGTAGGGCCATCTCATCGAGCTGTTGTCTCCTCATGGGTGCCTCTTCTGCGCTTGTGCTGGTGCTGGTTGGATGCCGGTTGTTGTCGAGTGACTCCTTAAGACTTGGGCTCTGCGGAGCTGCCTGTTACACGTGGGACACAACCCGTTGGATCGTGGCGTTGAGGTGTTGCACTCTGCTTCCCTCATTTTAGCTTGCGATTGCAAATTAAGAAAAGCAACCTTTGTTCACTTGAATTTGGCGTCTCAGTCACCGCCGATGTCTTTGCTAGCCGTACTGAACATCGTACCACGTGGGCGCATGCACCCGTAGCTTCCTTCCCATTGCCCTGCGGCACCGTTCTGTCGAGAGTGTTTTGAGTGTACGCAGCAGGATCGATGTCACCTGCGGATGGCTGCCTTCTGCACATCGTCTTTCTTGCTGGCCAGGAATGCGGTTGAGACATCTCTGACAATGGACATAACTGTGACCGGTGCAGCTACCTTCAAACCGGTGCTCTTATGAGTGCTGGTCGCTACCAGATGTGTCGGCGTGAGTGATGCTTTCTCGTGCCGACTGCCACGTTGCCATTGCGATTCCAGGACTCACGTCCGGTCGTCGAGTCAGTGGGTGTCGACCAGTGGCTGTGTTACCGTGCACGGACATTCTTCGGGTTAGGGTTAGCGCGGCGGCACCGGCAGCATTGCCTGCAGGAGAAGCTAGGCCAGCAGACAGAAAACAGCAGCGAGCCTCATTGAGTTTGGCAGCGTGCGTGGATAGACGTCTCCCGTAGTGCGTCCATGGAGGACGATACTGTGGCTCGTTTCCCGCGGGCCCCTCGTGATGAGTCGAACATCGACGACGCCTCATTCGTTGTGCATTGTATGTCTTATGTTGCCTTGGGTGTGTGTTATGTTTTCAGGGTATTGTATTGGCATTGTATAAGATTACTTATCGTGTTACTAATTGTGTATTAGATTCAGCAGGCAAGCTTGCTATGATGTAAAAGCAAATGTACATGTGTTGTTGGTTTACCCGACAGTGTGAACTGTCGCCGTATGTTCCGAGAGCGGCAATATCATTTAGACTCCAGAAAATGAATCTTGCCAAGCAAGAGTGCATGGAGCGTCAGTGAGCTCTGGCTCTCAAAAGGCAGCGTCGACGCCAGGCAAATCCCGAGGTGAATGCTCAGCAAGCAGCCGCCGCTTGACGAGCGCGACAACAGCCAGTGCCGATTCCTGTGCACAAGACAGTCATAGTATAACAGCATTTAATCGTCATTACACATTACCGCACAGCCAGCACGTGGCGTTGAATCCTCACGATACCATAATACCCATATTGCAATAACAACAATGTCACGATCCGCCCCGGGACCGCGGACGAGGGGGGCCGAGGCGCCCGCGCTCTAACAAGGACGACCCAAACGCATGGCGGGGTAACAGCTACTGACTGCCGAGCCGCGCTCGTCAGTGTTTATTCTTCACGCACGACCAAGGTTGCCTGCCGAACCTGGCGAGGTCATGAAACTAGGCTAGGCAGGGCGCCACACGCTCGTTACACCCCTCACCCCCAGTTATTGTACACAACATAAAAAAAATACAAGTCCCAGCCGGTTCGACGTTCATTTAGGTAGGCGAAAAGCGGTCTGGTGCCCTTCGTCGTCGATTGCTCCGCCTGGGTACAGGTGTTGAGGGACTAGGTGCTGTAGCACCAGGTGCTGCCTGTGCCACGCTTGATTCCTCCTGGGACACTGCTGTGGTTGGCAGAGATGGCACTGAACTTGCCGGTGGCCCAACTAGTGGCGCACCACTGGAGGCGCCTGTCCCTTGCGAAATGGCTGTCTCACTGGCCGCAACTGGTGTTGCCGTGGATGCAAGCCAGGTCCCGCGGTTAGCCCTCACATGGTCAGCATGCCGGTGCCATGTGGTTCCATCCTGCATTCGTACGAGCAGAGAGGAGGAGCTTGCAGGCGAGACCACTTGTCCA
Organism: Rhipicephalus sanguineus; assembly: GCF_013339695.2. NCBI lineage: Eukaryota > Metazoa > Arthropoda > Arachnida > Ixodida > Ixodidae > Rhipicephalus > Rhipicephalus sanguineus. Next base: position 190,316,195 of record NC_051180.1, read on the forward strand.
GCAGACCAAGGTGGGCCAGAACGGAAATTCCTGGCGAATACTGGCACTCCAGGCTCCGGCAATGGCCAAGGACGGCACCCTTTGTCAGCAGCCAGCTTCTGCTTCAGCTGTTTGAGGAGCGCCGTAGACCGGAGGTCTGGATGCAGAATGTCCAACGGTGTCTTCACCATCCGTCCCAGCAGAAGCTCACAGGGGGCACGGCCGGTGACATCATGAGGTGTAGTCCGGTACTGGAAGAGTATGCGGGCGACCTGCGTACGGAAATCCCCAGCCTGGCTCTTCTTAAGTTTGTCCTTAATAGTCTGCACCACCCGCTCAGCTGCACCGTTTGAAGCAGGGTGGTACGGAGGAACCATCATTCGGCGGATTCCGTTCTTTGTCAGCCAGGCCAGGTACTCTGCGCTGGCGAAAGCGGGCCCATTATCGGAGACTATGATGTCCGGCAGCCCCTGGGCTGCAAAAACCTGCCGAAGTGCTGCAATGGTCGCACCTGCTGACGGAGTGGTGACAGGTAGGACTTCTACCCACTTTGAAAATGCGTCGACTACCACCAGGAAGTAGTGGCCTTTGAAGGGGCCCCCAAATCCACGTGAAGGCGGGACCAGGGCCTCTGTGGGAATGGCCATGGGGTGATCTCCACATGACGCGAGGCCCGTTGATGTTCCTGGCAGACTTGGCAGCTCTGCACCATGTGAGCGATGTCCTGGTCCAGTCCAGGCCACCAAACGTGGGACCGGGCCACCATCTTTGTCTTTTCCACACCAGGATGCCCCGCGTGCAGCAACTGCAGGACCCTGGACCGGAGACTTTGTGGGATCACCACCCTGGAACCCCAAAGTAGGCAGCCCTGCTCCAGGCTCAGCTCAGCGGCCTTGTGGCTGTAGGGCTGCTGCACCAACTCCTCCCCTCGGGATACTGCCTTCACCACCTGGGACAGGACCGGGTCCCGACTGGTCGCCTGCGACACAGCAGACCTGGAGAGTACCTCTGGGTACGCATGCTCCAGCATGAGCACTTCAGCTGGCTCTGGAACAGCAGCAGGCACCTCTGGCAGCGGCAACCGGCTCAGGGCATCGGCAGGTCCCAGGTCTTTTCCCGGACGGTACACCAACTGGTAGCTGTAGGCCGCCAGCTTCAAGGCCCATCGTACCACTCGAGGTGATGCCTGCACGGGGACCGCCTTGTCTGGCCCCAGTAGCCCCAGCAGTGGTTTGTGGTCCGTCACTGCCTCGAACTTTCGGCCCCACAGGTACTGGTGAAAACGCTCGACGCCAAACATGAGGGCGAGGCCTTCCTTGTCCAGGTGGCTGTAACGCTGCTCTGCTGTGTGAAGACGTCGAGAAGCAAACGACACCGGGCGTTCTTGGCCATCCTTGTCTCTGTGCGCTAGGACGGCTCCTACACCATAGGGTGATGCATCTACAGTAAGGACAACAGGCTTGGCTGGATCGAAGTGCACCAGCACCGGTGCCTTGGTGATTAGCTGTTTACTGTGCTCAAAGGCCACGTCCTGCTCCTTCTTCCACACCCAATGCTGGCCATCTCGAAGCAGAATGTGCAGTGGCTGTAGATGCGCAGACAGGTTGGGCAGGAACCTCCTGTAGAAATTGATGAGACCAAGGTAGCTTTGCAGCTCTTTCTTGTTTCGGGGCTTCGGCGCCTTCAGAACAGCCTCAACTTTGCGGGGGGCCGGAGTCAGGCCGGCTTGGGAGATGACGTGTCCGAGGTATTCTACACTGGGAACCATGAACACGCACTTTTCCCGCTTGAGCTTGAGACCAGCATCCTGAAGTCGGGCCAGCACGTTGTGCAGATTCTGCATGTGGTCTCCATCGTCAATACCGGTGACGAGGATGTCGTCCAAGTACACTGCCACGTGCTTCATGCCCCTGAAGAGGTTGTCCATCTCTCTCTGAAAGATGGCTGGTGCCGAGGTCACTCCAAATGGTAAACGCGTATACTGGAAAAGCCCCATAGTTGTCGATATCGTGACATACTTCCGTGAGGCCTCCTGGAGCACCAACTGCTGGTACGCGTCTCTGAGGTCGAGCTTCGTGAACTTCTGGCCACCAGACAAAGCCGACCAGAGATCTTCAATCCGAGGCAGGGGGTACTTTTCGACGGTAGCGACGGGGTTGATCGTAACCTTGAAATCCCCACAGATTCTGACGCTACCATCTCGCTTGGGGACTGGAACGATGGGAGCGGCCCACTCCGCAGTCTTAACTGGTACCAGGATGCCTTCTCGCTGTAACCGTTGCAGCTCCTGGGTTACCCCGTCCTTCAGTGCGAACGGCAGCGGGCGAGGCTTGAAAAACCGAGGCCGGACTCCCTCGGGTACATGGATGCCAGCAGTCGTACCGGCGAATGTGCCCACCCCTGGCTGGAACAGTGACTGGAAATCTGTTAGGAGGCTCGGGATGTCTTGTAAGCCATGTAGGGCTGCTTCCTGGCCTTCTGGCAGCCGAACACCCAGTGCGCAAATCCAATTTCTGCCGAGCAGCGTCGGTGATGACCCCTTGGTCAAATACAGAGGAAGGGTTGCTTCCCTGTTGCCAAAACGAACGCTGACCTGGGCCTGGCCTTCGACCTGGGAAAGCTCTCCAGAGTAACTCCGCAGCATGACGCCTGAAGCCTCGACGGCCACTCCGGGGAAGGTCCTTTTGAAAAGTTTGCCAGCCATGACCGACACACTGGCCCCCGTGTCCAGTTCCATGGAAATGGGGCGCCCGCAAACTTCGACGGTCAGCACGTAAGGCGGCACAGACGACGGGACAAGGCCTGTGTGCCACATGTCGAAAATCGGCGGGTTCTCGGACACGACGTTGAGCCTGGCCGCGGAGGAACCCGAGCCTGCTGCCGCACGTCCCCGCCGCCACTTGCGACGCCTACCCTGACCGCGGGCTGTTGTGGAACCTGGGCTTGATCCAGGCTGCTGCTGTGGTGCGCTGTTCTGCTTCCCCGTTCGGCATACTCGTGCAAGGTGCCCCGTTTTTTCCGCACGTGAAGCACTGCGAATGTACGAACTGGCACTGTGAGGGGGAATGGGCGTCACCGCAGCGACTGCATATACCGTCCCTTGCCACCATCTTGTTGACCGCCGCTTCTGTTGACGCCGCACGCGCAATCTCGCCGGCGTCTTTTGTCGCCGCGTCCATCGCCAGCGCTGCTTTCACCACGTCGTCCAGCGAGGGGTCGGGAAGTTCCAGGAGACGTGTCTGCATGGCGGGGCTGTTTATGCCGCAGACGAAACGGTCCCGTAGCAGCGAGTCCAGCTGGTCCCCGAAAGCGCAGGTACTCGCCAAACCTCGTAGCGCGGCGACGAACTGCCCGAGGCTCTCCCCTTCCCGGCGGCTCCGGTTGTTGAAGCGGAAACGCTCCATTAGCGTGGACGACGCCGGACTGAAGTGCGAGCGCAGGGTAGTGAGCAGCTCGCTGAGCGTCTTGGTATGCGGTGTAGCCGGCTTTAGGAGGTCGAGCAGGAGACTGAAGACTTGGGTTCCGCAACTTGCCAGGAAAATGTCCCGCTGTTTCTCCTCGGGCGTGTCATTAGCGCGGAAAAACACGTGAACTTGCTCCTCATAGATGGGCCAGGCGGACCCGTCTCCCTCGAACGGCTCGAGCCTTCCGTACAGCGGCATGGCGGCAGATGCGGGGGGCGTTGTTTTGCCGCTCTCGATGGCCTGGGTCGACACGTTGACTGTACTCGTCGCCAGTGTCACGATCCGCCCCGGGACCGCGGACGAGGGGGGCCGAGGCGCCCGCGCTCTAACAAGGACGACCCAAACGCATGGCGGGGTAACAGCTACTGACTGCCGAGCCGCGCTCGTCAGTGTTTATTCTTCACGCACGACCAAGGTTGCCTGCCGAACCTGGCGAGGTCATGAAACTAGGCTAGGCAGGGCGCCACACGCTCGTTACAAACAACGATAGCACCAATAACAATAACAACTGCGCAATGTTAATTGCTGGGTGCCCGTGGGTCACACTTCCTCAGTTTTCATATTATTGGAGCTGCATTTAGTGCAGGATTTAGAATCACACCCCTCGCTACACAAATTTTTTTTTTGCTGCTCTGAAAATTGCTCCAAATTAAGTCCTCGGTAGCATCACTGTAATTCACATCTGTGCAGTGGCGTCTACTTCTTGTGCAGTTAGTGAAGACTGTTGTTGTTGCAATATACAGCTAGCTACTTTGCTCCATTGTATGTTCAGATTCATGAGCGTCATGGGAGCTGTATGCTGAACACATGGTTTCCAATAAGAGGCAGGCTACACTGCTTCCACACAAAGCAGAAAATGTTTTGCTTGAAGCTTCACGTTAAATTCTTTGCTTGAAGCTTCACATAAGTATTCACTGCTTGATACATTGAGGTTCAACTTTACCACCAGTCTTTCTTTGTAAAGGAAGCCAGGATGTCAATATTTCTGCTGTCGTAGATAGCCCAGGTCCTCGCTGTGCCATTCAAACTCTTGCCATCCTAACTGTGACAAATCTGTCTTCTGATTACCTTTATTCTTTTGCAGCCCTGTGGTGTGGCTACCTGCCTTTCTTGTATTCGTGCCTGTCATGCTTTGGAGTTGTGCTGCTGCTCAGTGAGTACCGCATGTCTTGTTTTGTGAATGGGAAACAGAGGCACTTCTTGTAGACATACAGTAGAATCTTGATGATACGATCACAGCTAATACAAATTTCTGTGGTTTTGGCCAAGCCCCGTTAGCCGACAGTGTGCTGGAGTACGGTTATCGCGAACCAGTTTTAACTCGCAATGGTTGATACAAACGTATGCTGCCCCGCAGATACGAACAGGTGCTGCAGCTGGCCGCAGAAGTTGCAGCATTCACCCGCGGGTGCGAGGAACTCAAACGTGGGCATGCGCTCCATCCTGCTGGTTTGGCTGGTTGTCAGCACCGACCCGCCGCGGTTAGGGTGCTCGACTGCTGACCCGAAGGTCGACCGGCCGTGGTGGCCGCATTTTTGATGGAGACGAAAATGCTTCAGGCCCGTGTACTTAGATTTAGGTGCACATTAAAGAACCCCAGGGGATCCAAATTTTCGGAGCCTTCCAACTCATAATCACATCATGGGTTTAGAGCGTTGAACCCAAAAAAAAAAAAGAAAATCTAAAAAAGAGTATCACATTCGCTGATTTTCAGGCATTAGTGATCAAAAGGTTCTCTGGAATAGATTAAACATGTTGCTAAAATCTGAACGAACGTGCTCACCTGCTTCCCTTACAATTGATGGTATCAGCTATGTTGGGAAAGACCTAACTGATAAGTTCAATGACTACTTTGCATCCCTTGTTCAAAGTGAGCACTCTCGATTACGTGAAAAACCGAGCACAGGACACCATGGCACTTATCGAGTGTGATAGCGATGAAGCCGCTTTCAGACGTATGAAAATCAGCAAATGGGTGGATGCTTTTGGTTTGACAATGAGACCTGTGTTACATGTCCTTGATATCATTTGTCCCTTCCTAACTCATATTTATAACTTGTCCCTCAGCACTGGTACATTTTCATCAGAAATGAAAAAGGCGAAAGTGATTATTCTCCATAAGGCAGGTGCTAAAGAAATCCTCGGTAATTATAGGCCCATATCCATTCTACCAATTTTTTCCAAGGGAGTAGAGCGAATTATTTATGTGCATATTTCAAAATTTTTTGAAAAATATGGGCTAATAACCAGTACACAGTTTGGTTTCAGGGAAAGATCATCTACGGAAGTTGCGTTGCTCAAACAAAAAGAACTTATTCTTCATAATATAGAAATGAAACTAATGACTTTAGGAATATTTATAGATTTTTCAAAAGCGTTCGATAGAATTAATCATAAAACCCTTCTTTTAAAACTTCTAGCTTATGGTGTCCGAGGTATTTTTTTGCATTTAATATCGAGGTATTTGTATAATCGTACTCAGTATGTGGCTATCAACAACCACCACTCGTCCTGTAATAAAGTAGAACATGGCGTTCCTCAGGGTAGCCTGCTTGGTCCTTTGCTGTTTATTATTTATATTAATGATTTGATAGAAATAGAGACTAGTGTCCAATATATTATATACGCAGATGACACAAGCTTATTCTTATCGGGTTCAAATGCAGATGATTTAGTAAACCGGGCCAATATCGTCCTAAATAAGTTACACACTTGGTCTTTTAAAAATTCCCTTCTTATTAACTCTAATAAAACTAAAGCAACATTCTTCAGAGTAAAAAATCAAGCTATTTCTGTCAGAGCCACACTTACCTTAGGAGGGAATACCATAGAAATTACTAACACAGAACGCTTGGAGTCTACAGGGCTTGTTGCTGAGCTAGTTGGTTCATAACTTGAGGTAAAACTGTAATGACGCAAAGAAGACGGGGACGAAGCGAAGACACGAACAGACAGACACGGGCGCCAACTTCCAACTGTTTATTATCAGAAACCGCGCCGATTTATATACGCTGCCGTACAAGGTAATCCCATAACAGAAATTGAGACATCGCAGAACTAACAATTCATCATGTGCCATAAATACAGAGACAAGGCATGCGCCGGAACTGCACTAACGCGATCGAACTATGAAAACATGCCAGCACCTGTGAACACGTGCCAACCCTAGTGAGAGGTAAAAGGAATATCGCACATTCTAAACTCTACATGTCTAAATGCTATCTTTCAAAAAGATAGCTTCTTTCTCGCTTAGATCGAGAGATGGGGCACTAACGCACTGGCTCCCTGCCCTCTTTATTAGAAACGCTTCAATTGTCTCCCTTTCAGTGCGGCTGTTTGCTCTCCTAAGAAACGTGGTTTGGCTGAAGTGTGGCGCACAACCACAGCGCTTGCAGTGGTCTGCCAAGTGCCCGCCCATGTTGCTGCTAACCGCCAAGCGGTGCTCCCTTGCACGCTCGTTGAAACACCGGCCTGTTTGGCCGATGTACACCCTACCGCAGCTTAGGGGGATATTATATACCACATTGCTGACACACTCGGTGTATCGCGTGGCGTGCTTCTTGGAGCAAGCAGCTGGCTGCTTATCCGCCATCAAAGGGCAAATCCTGGCCAGTTTGCATGGAGCGGAAAATACAATGCGCACACTATATCTGGCTGCGATCTTCTTTATATTGTGCGAGAGCCGGTGCACGTAAGGAATTACGTGGGTACTCATCTTTTCTTTTGGCTCCTGCACTTTTCTTCCACGTTTCAACTTCTGCAAGAGGCTTTCGCACACACCCGTGATAACGGAGGGAGGAAATCGAGCGTCTTTCAGCCTGTTAATCTGATTACTAAATCCCGTAACAAGACGGTGCTCACATGACTTCATCAAAGCTGAATTGAGGCATGTGATAGCTATGCCTCTCTTGATTAGCTTAGAATGTGCGCTGTCATACGGCAAAAGGCTCTTCTTAGTCCTAGGGTTATACATCCAGCACAGGTGGTCCTTCGTGAAACTAAGTTTAACATCCAGAAATTGAATGGAATTGTCTTGAGGCAATTCCGAAGTGAATTCTAGTCCGCCAGATTCCTTTAAAAAGATGTTAGTTAATTCAGCAACAGCTACGTCAAGGCTAGTGTCGGGTAAACTTAAAAACACAAGGTAGTCGTCAACATATCTGTAAATCTTAACAACACTGCTGTTGTCGGTTTTGGCATGAATGCGCTTCGTCCCCGTCTTCTTTGCGTCATTACAGTTTTACCTCAACTTGGAGTCTACTTTAATGAATTCATGCTCTGGGATAGTCACATAGAACATCTTCAAAGTAAGCTTGCACGTGTACTTGGCGTTTTGAGAAAATTCCAGCATCTATTGCCAGAAAAGGCAAAGCTTACATTTTACCACGCCCTGTTTTAATCACAGTTAAAATACTGCGTATTGGTATGGGGAAGTTCAACAAAAACAAATATTAGTAATTTAATCTCAATGCAGAAAAATGCGCTTAGAGCGATTGCTGACATGCCTTACAGAACGCACTCTGAACCACTGTTTACCACCTATCATATCGTGCACTTAACTAACATGCACCATCATCGTCTTTTACAGCTCTGCAAATCACAGACAGAACATGGCATATTGTTCTTATATGAAGTTGCTAACCTCCACACCAACATTCTTTACTACCTTACAAGGCACCACGAGTACTGGTCTGTGCCTCACCCACGTACTAACTACGGCTTTCAAACCCTAAGCTATACATTGCCTTCTTTGCTTAACAAGTTCGGCTTTTCTCACACCTCGATACGCGAACTTTCCTTCAACTCTCTTCGAAATTTATTTCGTTAATGTATGCATTTACCCACCACCCTAATTATATTTTGTGTACGCAACTTTATTTGAATATATCTGGAGATATATTGTATTTGTAGTATTACCCGTTTTATTGTGCACAGTGTTTTTTCTGTTTTGAGTTCTTGTTTTTTATGCTACAACATTATCCTATGCTATTTCTGTTTTCGTGCATACCGCAGTACCGATGTATATGGGGGGAAGGGAGCAAAGTCCAGCCACGACTGTGCGGCTTTTTTTCCCTCCTCCTCAGCCATGTATTTTTTGCATGCATGTCTGAAATAAAGACTCAGACTCAGAACTCCAACAGTTATGTTATGGGTTGTCAGCACTGTCCATCAACTGTGCGTCGTAATCATCGAGATGTTGCGCACGGATCTTGGAGGCCCTAGTATGCCTGAAAGAATTAATTGTTGAGCTAGTTCGTCGTGCCTAACTGGCTGAGACATATTAGTGCAAGAAAAAACAATGAACACAGGAAAGAGCCACTTGTCTTTGTCTTCTTCCCTGTGTTCTTCGTTTTTCCTTGTGTTAATATCTCTCACCCTAGTACACCCTCGTGTGCCTTCGTTTTTAGATTACAGATATAGTGCTGGCTGTATTTGTGTGTGTGTGTGTGTGTGTGTGTGTGTGTGTGTGCGTGAGGCACTGAGACATGCTACTGCGCTCAGGGCTGTATTGTTGTTCTTCGTTACGCCTGTTTGCCTCGTTGAGGCAGGCATAAGGTGGGTGAGTACCAAAATAGGAAGCGGACGGATATGGTGAAAGAGCTAGGCCTCGCAACATCAACACGCACGATTGTTGGGGAATGCACACTTGCCAACTCACCCGATTTGCTGAGGAAACTCCCGACTTTATGATCACGGCCATAAATCTTCTGAAGAGCAGCCACACCGTGAAAAGAAAATAGTAACAAAAGACAGTGGTTTTAAAACATTATGGCGTTGGTGTATCTCGAAATTAAAAGGTTGCACGAAAAAAAGACATATTGACATAGGGGGTTACTGGGACAAGTGCTACTTCGCTTGTCCCTGTACCCTCACATGTGAACGTGTCTTTTTTTCGCGCAGCCTTTTGATTTCGTGTCGAACACAATAGGCCAAGAAAGAGTTTTACTTGGTGTATCTTATTCGGAATGCTTAAAGGGGTACTAACACAACATTTCGCGGCCGAGATAGCCTGCAGGATCAATTCCGGTGAACATGCGTATATCATCTGCAATATACCAACACCGAATGTAGCTTGGAGGTTATTTTAAATGAATTTTGGAGTTTGCATGAGCGATCGACATCCTCGCGCTACTGACACCCTCAAAGGGGACCCTTGGGGACCCCCTGCGTCCCTCACGTGACCACGCTGCAACAAGTTATGATGATGTCATAGCCGCCATGTTTTTTTGCCGCGTTTGCTCCAGCAGCCTACTTCTCAGCGGCTGCTCGCAAACCGTGCAGAAGTGCATCACAGTTCTGTGTGCTGACGTGTCAAGTGCTGCACCCGCTGGGTGGTGATAGTTGCACCCGGAGGCTTGTTGTTTTATTGCGATAGCAATTATATGGACAGTCTCGGCTGGAAAATGTCCGTCCCCGTCGCCGTCATGCACCGTATATGTATAAGTATGTATGTATATATAAAAGCCCCAAAGAAAAATAATTCAGAAAAATGCTTCCGAAGCGCGGAATCGAACCAGGGACCTCTTGCTCCGCAGCGAGTGGCACTAGCCACTACGCCACGGAACGCAGGTCCTCCGCATAGCTAACGGCGAGCGTTATATACACACCCTTTGCCGCTGGACGGACTCAGAGATGGCCGGCGCTCATAAGCGTTTCTTCATTACCAGCGAGATGGCGCTAGGAGCGCGACGAGCGCATTTAAAAGTTGTCGGCGAGCTCGCTCGCTTCTTCTTATATTTGCGCTAGGAGAACCTTGGCCTTCCGCTGTCTGCTTGCGCGGTTTTCTCGTGGTGAGGGCAAGAGGGATGTTTCAAGCTTTAACCATGATGGCCGCGCTCATGTTACGGAGCGCCGCTAAACGACGCCGCTAAACGAACAAACAGAAGATGAGCGCGAACTATCAAGTGTCACAGCTCGACACTTGAAGCACGCTAGTTTCCTTCGCTGCTTCGGTCGCCTTTGTAACAGGAGCGCTGTTCAAACTGAGAGTATCCATTGGCGAGCCTCACTTCGTATAGCATTAGTTTCTTGCTATCGCATTCATTGCTTCGCCCTTGCGGCAAAACTGTGATTTTTTTGAAACTGAAACTGACACTGATGGGTAATGAGGAGCCTGTAATTAATTATCTGTTGCGCGCTGCAGCAAACGATGTGCCGTGTTATGACTAACAGGCCCCCAGCAACACATTGCAGCAGAAAAAAACGCGTGGCCAAAATTTTTGTGTCAGTACCCTTTTAAGTTACATTCGCCGCAGTGCACTCGTGTCATGTGGAAAAGCATACCAAAATAGGGAAGGGGCTACAAGTGGTCGCTGGACTGGTGCAGCAATTGTCGACAAAAAGAACTCGTGACAGCCAGCGCAAACAGAACACGGATGAGAAAAAGAAAAGACGACACAGGCGCGGGTTTGTCGTTTCTTTTTGTCGTCAGTGTTCTGTTTGCGCTGACCATCATACGTACATTCCAATTCAACCAATTTGCTACCTTATGACAAAAAGAACAAAACAAATAGCCAGAATGGCAGAAGCCCTGGAGGTGGATTTGCGCTTACTATGTTTGTGGAACGCCAAACGGGGCCTTACCTACTGTTAGAAAACGCAGAAACAGCCGAAGCAGAAGAATATACCATGCCACTCGCCTTGGTGAACTGGTATATGTTCTGCGACTCCCTCAATGGTACCCTGCGTACAGCGATGACATGGCACATACTGAAAGCCATCCTGGACCCCACCAAGACGAAAGGAGAGGGACATAGGGCCCTGTAATGGTTACTACGCACCTACCCAGACAGCCAACAAGGCCTCGTCGACTCCATCAAGACTAAGTGCTGTGGAGATCTTGCACCCACAGAGCCATGTACAATATATTATACGCGAGTCAATTGAACCCAACAGAGGATGAACCCATAACTGAAAACGAAATGAGAGCGGTCATTGCAGCCACCTCCCGTAACATGGCAGCGGGCAGAAACCGCATCACTAACACCATGATCAGAAACCTGAGCGACAAGTTCCTCTCCGTGCTTTTATCAGCCAACACTGGGAACATGGCACAGTACCAGCGATGTGGAAACACCCATGAATAATCATGATCCCCAAACCAGGCAATAAACTGGCACTTGAACACCTGAGACCCATTTTGCTTACGTCCTGCCTCGGCAGTATGAGAGAATCATAAACACGAGACTACAGAGGCACTTGGAAGATAACAAGCACCTGCCAGACACCATGTTCGGTTTCCACGCTGGCCTGTCCTCAGAAGACGTATTACTCCCAATCAAGGAAAAGATCCTCAGCAACATTTGCCACAACGGTGAACACGGGTTCTTAGCAATCGACATAAAAAGGGTTTTCGACAGCATCAGCCACCGAGGAATTCTAGAGGGGCTTGCCAACACCAACTGTGGTGAAAAAACATACAATTACGTTCAGAGCGTCCTATCCATCGCATGGCAGAGCTGAGGATTGGAGAGCTCCAGACCCCAGCATACCAAGCCCCCAACTAGGGCACACCTTAGGAAGCTGCGGTCTCACCCACTCTGTTCAACGTTGTCATGATCGGCCTGGCAAGAAAACTGCAGGATGTAGAAGGCCTCCGTGGAGGACATGATACTCTGGACCACAACAGGATCACACGCTTAAAAATAAGAATGGCTGCAAACTGCAGCTCACGCCATTCAAGAATGTCAGCCAACAATGCACCCCAGAGAAACCTGAAATCCTACGAATTTGGCAAGGCCGATGTAACCACAAAGTCCTTACAGACCCAACACGAGAACTGGCCATGTGGCCTGCAGAGTAACCAGCGGGCCACCCACATCGTTACGCTCCTTCAAAGCAGTGTCAAGGTTACATCATGCATGAGATCCCGTGTAACATCCAAGAACACAGGCATGAAGGAAAGAGCGGCTCGTTTGAAGCCTGGTGGTGAGCACGATCACATACAGCCTACCCTACTATGATCTCACAATCCGAGACGAAGTGTGTCAACACCTTCTTGCGAATGGCATTCAAGACCGCTCTCCGCAGCGGTCAGCACGCTTATCATGAACGCACCGCAGCATAGCCTGGAGTGGTTTGACCGATGCCAGCCACGAAGTGCTGGGCGCTGTTGCCGAGATAATACCTCTGTATACTTCGATAGTATGTCAGCATGTATTGGTAACATCTCGGCAACCGAACCCATAGGCGCTAGCGTCAGTCAATCTGTTTCAGGCCACGCTGCGGGGCGTTCGTGTTAAGCGTGCTGACCACGGGCGTAGCCAAAAATTTTTTCGGGGGTGGGGGGAGGGAGGGGGTTCAACTGTACTTTATGTATGTTCGTGCGTGTATATAGATGCAAGCAAAATTTAAATTTTTTTGTGGGGGTGGGTAGGAACCCACCCACCCCTTCCACTGGCTATGCCCCTGGTGCTGACTGCTGCTCATGCACGAAGAAATTGCTGGCCCGGAGGCTTCATAACACTCTTGGCAATCTTGCCAAAGGCCTTTACGTGGTGCAACAACAGAGACTCGAGTGTGCTCGCACGGGCTGGCGGTTCCTACAAACGTTGGGATTCTGTGCCTCAACAACAAGAGCCCAGAAAAACTGCGAGATACCTTGTCATGTTTGTGACAGGTATTCCATTGCCGAGGCCCGTAGCCAGGAGGGGGGCCCTAGGGCCCCCCATCCTGAAATTTTGGTGAAGTAGGTGTGTTTACCAAAAATAAATAATGAAGATAGGTGTTTTTCTCAAATACTCAAGGTGTTCAGCAATTGCCCCTCCCCCCCCCCCCCCCCCCCCCCCCCCCGGAAAAAAAAAGTTACTGGCTACGGGCCTGCCATTGCCCCTATCCGAAGCAACATGGACCCCCAACCTACACTTCGGCACAAGGAGAGCAAGAGCCCGGTACATTTTGAAAACGCGTAGATTTAAAACTGGCCCGTTTTACGGACACCACCACGTACGGGACGATGCATAAGGTCCCAGTGGCAGTGGTATGCAACTGCCGAGGCCACATTACCTCTGGTGCATTGGTCCACCCCTGCAAGATTAATGAATCTGAACAGCTGGCCATTGCACTAGCCGTCCGCAAAAGCCAGCATGCAAATAGGCCTCTGACCATAGAGTTTTCTAAAATTAACTAGAGGGGACTCTGGCGCTGCAATTGTTCAGCTACCATGGGAATGATGGGTAGTACACAAATTTGCCTAGTCTTCGTGCTTGCAGCTTCCAACGTACTAGTGGCTTTGTTTATTGCTGTGTTTTGGCGTTCGTTTCGGATAAAAGAATAGACCGTTGTGAACTTCGTGACCAGGTTTGATTTGGTGAGCCTAAAAAAGTTAAAGTGGTGAAGTGGAACTGCTGACTTTTGCTGAACTTTGTTTTGCGACAAAGCGGATGCAGGCGACGCGGAGCCGAACGGAGCCGAAAGAACGAAGTTTAGACAAATTTGTGTACTACCCATCATTCCCATGCTGGCTGAAGCGTCATGCGTTGAAGCTCCCATAGACACTAGCGCCAGAATTCCCTCTAGTAAGTATTGTAGGAAACTCTATGCCTCTGACAATCCTCACGGGCTCCCAGCAGGCCTACAGGTTACAGGGTGGAATCGGTGTGCCTGCTGCACAAGTCCTTGCACGAACAGGACGGGAAGACAAGGAGGACTTCAGCATCCAGACCATCATATGGATACAGGGACAGAAATACCGGGACGACGAAAAAATAGGAATAGGGTGGCGGCAATTCGTTCTCTGTGCCGGTGCTTTAGACTAACATCCGCAGCCTTTATAATAAAAAAGACAGCCTCAATGCTCTAATAAATAATTCACAAGCGGATACTGTTATATTAAGTGAAATCTGGTTGTCAAGTAAAATAAATAATAATGAGTTGTTTCACTGTAACAAAAGGTTCGTTGCATACCGACGGGATCATGCTGACAGGACAGTAACCAGCGACAAAACAGCAACACGTAAGAACTTTGGTGAACTTCGGTGTATAAAACAACTTACGTTTCCTTACTTCGGATAAGGAGGGCCATACCAGAAGGACTCTTTCAAGAAAAGGCATTGGTAGCAGTAGAAAAGAACTTTGTCCGTATTGACGTGAACGCAAATAAGGTTAAGCAAAAAGCTGTCACTTTTCTAGAGAGCAATAATTTTGAACGTCTTGCACTAGCAGTAAAACGAGTAGGCAGCTCGCATCTTGAGTTATTCTTTTCCGCTAAGACACACAAGATTGGTGTTCCATTACGGGCCATTGTATCCGAAAGAGACTCGTGGCAGTTATGTGTGTCATCGTACCTTCAGAGTCACCTTAAGATATTAAAAGTGCCAGATCCTTTCGTTCTTCAAAACTCTGAGGCGTTAGTTACATATATAAGCACTCGTAACTCAGGTGATTGCAGTTTCTTTAGTATTGATGTACAGGGTATGTATTACAACATTCCGCATGGTCTCCCATTGTCAAGTGTAAGGCACTGTATAACAGTTGAAAACGATGAGTTAAAGTTCGTGAATAAGTGTGGTGTGTCGGTTGATACTTTTCTATAAGTGTTATCCTTTTACCTTAGGTCGACATTTGTAATGTGGACAATATGATGTACCGTCAAAAATCAGGTAATACTGTAGGCTCGAAAGTGGCCCCGGTTTTGAGCACAATTTACTTAGCTAGCCTGGACAAGGCAATACATTTGAACCTCAACGGACGTGCACTCAGGGTGTTCCGCTTTGTCGATGATTTTTAGGTATTTGTAAAGCCGGGTGATCTTTAGAAATCTTTAGGAACAATAGTTAAGGGCTGGATTTCACTGTTGAGTTACCAAAGAATGAAAAACTGCAGTTTTTGGATGTAGAAATAGCTGCCACAGCTGGACATGTATGCTGGTCGTACAATCCACGAACGGAAAAACCGTTACTTATCTACACTTCGGTCAGGCCTGTAGCCAGGAACATTTTTCAGGTGGGGGGGCACTTGCTGAAAACATTGACTATTTTAGAAAAACACATAATTCATTTTTGGCAAAAACACCTACTTCACCAAAATTTGGGGGGGGGGGGGCTTGTCCCTAGGGCCCCACCCCCCTGGCTACGGGCCTGAGTTCGGCACATTCTAAGGTCGTAAGAAGTGGCGTAGCATTTTCCTGTCTGAGAGCAGCCCTGATAAAGTCATGCCCAGAAAAGATTAGTGAGAGCTTCAGTCAACAAATTAGCAGGCTAAAGAATGCAGGGTACGATAAACACGTGCTGTGTAGATCAGCAAAGAAGCTGATTATTTACGTACGAGATAACTCCCGGAACAAAATGACAACAGAAAAAAGATAGTGTCTATACCATATGCGCACAAGATTGCACATAACTTAAAAAACGTAGACAATAGGTTTGACTTAGAAGTAGTTTTCTCGGCACCCAACAAGCTTGGTAAATTATGTCTAAGATTAGACCGCAGGCTTTCCACAGCAGAAAAAACGAATGCCGACAGATGCATGATAAATCACAAAACAAAGCTTGTTAGATGTAAATTATCCGTTGTATATTGTTTGCCCCTATCTTGTGGGAAAGCATACATCGGCCAAACGGGTCGGTGTCTGAACACCAGGCTTTCAGAGCATAAGAGGTCCTTAGATAAAAATGATCATTCCCACATAAAGGACACTGTTCTCAGTGTGGCTGCTTGCCACTGTTTGATGACACCTGTGTGGTTTTCCATCATGGGAACCAACTAACCAGGGATATAGTTGAAGCGTTGCACATTAACAAAAAAAACAAAAAAGACTGTTGCATTAGTCAATCATCAGTTTCATTAAGTCATCGGGATGCCACCTTCCTGGAAGGTCTTTAAGTTGTAATGTTGCTTTCGTTACGCCCCTTTTCTTGTCTCCTTTTTCCCATTTTTAAACGCGTGTAGATTTCTAGTGGAATTTCTTGCAATCACCCTGTACTTGGGGACAACTTTCTGTGGCAATGAAGGGAAAGCTACAGAGCCACAATGCACGTATCCTACCGCTAATGAATGTAGTCCCACAACTGCGTCCGTATTTTCTGTGTGAGATATATGAAATACTCCATTTTCTACATGTAGCTTTTTCAGACGGAACGCAGCGCACACAAGCGAGATATTTGTATTTCTTTTACTTTATACGTTGTCACTTTGTGTTTTTGCGTGCTTGAAAAAGTCGCGTCTTTTACCCGTACCTTAGACGCTAAGCAGCGTTTGCGTCGAAATGCAACGCTAGCCATCACTTTCCACGACGTTACGAGACGAGCGCCAAACCGGACTACTTCGCGTAGCAGTACATGTGCAGACGCTCCGCCTCCGTAGCTTTCCCTTCATTGCCACAAAAAGTTGTCCCGAGTATAGACTGTACATCATTTTACATGCTTTGTTGATTTTTGTTTTTTTTTGTTATTGCTTGAGTGTGCGCAGAAAGTTGTTTGTAGAGATGAATACACAGACTGTTGGTTCATCTTTACATGTGTGTAGGTTATGCTATTACTAGAGTGTGCACAAAATTTGTTCTTTGATAAGTTTGTATTGAGGGTTGATTCGTTTCGGTGGTGCTTGGGTGTATATATATGAAGTAATTTTCCTGAAATAAATTCAGTTGCGAGTGTAGCGAGTGTCGTGTCCTTCTTGTCCCCTTTGTCCCTGTCAAAAGTGCGCTACTCCACGATGTAGGTATAATGATCGGACGGGGGTGCTGAGCCCCGCATTTTCCTGGAAGGGGCTCATGTACGTGTGGTTGGGTGAGCCAGTCTTCCCGTCGTGGTGGCGTTACGAGGAACCTGGCGCGGTGTCAACATGGGACGAAGCATTTGGAGAGGTTCCCATTGAACCAAAACCTGTCTTCACTTGAACGCAATCATAAGCGTTTTCAGGTGCTAGGGACAATGG
This sequence comes from Rhipicephalus sanguineus, assembly GCF_013339695.2. Lineage (NCBI taxonomy): Eukaryota > Metazoa > Arthropoda > Arachnida > Ixodida > Ixodidae > Rhipicephalus > Rhipicephalus sanguineus. The sequence goes on from NC_051180.1 coordinate 190,333,513, forward strand.
CCGTTATCTCCTCCGAAGTCAACGACCCCTCCCCCCCCCAACCCTTGGACACAACCTCCTTGCCTGGCGTTCACCGAATCGACTCTTGGAGATGTGAAATTGGTACGTGTTCATTGTGTGGTGCACTTGTGAACCCCATTAGACATTTTGACCATGCTTCTCATCAACGGATGTATCGAGTGGCCCATTTCACCCTTTTTGGTGGGTGGAGCTCTGAGACGGGAAGACACCGGATTGGCAGTACCTGCTGTCACTGTAGAGGGCACGTGAATGCCAAGTACACTTGTAAGTCTAGCCAAGTTGGAATAACAGAGAGCTGAGCTAATTGGTAAGTGTTCATTCTAAAAAGACAGGGCGTGCAAACACGGACACAAGAAAGAAGTCAGGACACCACAAACGCCGACTAACAACTGAAGAGACGCACAACGGCGAAAAAGAAAGAAGGCACGAAAACTTATCTGCGCATGCCCATGCAACAGGCGAACCTATCAATCCGGCACGTCTGGGGGTCTACGTGGAAGATAACTGTTAAGGCATTTGATTTCATCTTTATGCAAGTTAATCGACGGTTGGCTCATGCATGCACTACCACTATTCTCGATATGCCATGCTTCAATCATCAGGCGCGTTTCTTCATTTCTATGCCGGTACAGCACTGCGCATTCATCGAATTTTGGTGTGCACTTACAATCTCAACAATGGAAAGATAGATTAGATAGAAAAATTAACCTTGAGAGAATAGCTTGTAATGTCAAGAAGGCTAAATCATTTAGTTTAGAATTGTTTTCTTCAGCCAAAAAACGGCAGGAAGGATAAGATAGAAGCTTGCGATGAAAAAAACACAAAGAAGGAACACTCCATAAACGGGGGAATCAGTGGGTGCTCGAGCTGAGGTTTCGACAAGTGGACTTTTCTTCAAGGCTTCCAAAACCTCCCGGAACTTGAAGAAGACAAGTCCACTTTCTTTATTTTGCCGAAACGTCGGCCGCAGGAAAGCGGTCGAACACCCACCCCCGTTTGCTTTTTGCTACGGATTTTTGCGCGCGCACAGCTCATTTCGCAGAGAACACCATGCCAACGCCGTCAGCCAGGTTGTGTGTCAATATAGGGTAACACATAAGAACGCTGCGGTTTTCGCGAGATTCAGGAGGGTTTCGTCAGCACAGACTTCGAGCAATCGTTTCAGAGCAAGGCACCTGGCAAGTCGCCCGCCCGAGCCCGGCCCGGTGTATCTAGGTATTTGGTTGCAGAGCTGGTTAACCTCTTTGAGTTTTCAGACCCTTTCTTATGCGTAATTCTTAGGCGCTAGTTCAGTTCTCTCAGAGGAGAACCCTGGCTGTTGTAAAGCTTTTAGCATGGATATTGAAGACCTTTATTGCTCTTTTCCGCATGAGGACTTGTTAAATGTGTTAATGAATGTATTAACGAACAAGGGCACGAGACGGTTTTCACCGATAAATGTGGTGTTTCTAACGGGGCTTTTCTAGAAATTCTTTCCATATATTTAAAGTCGACGCTGGTAGGTTGGATGGAAGGTGTTTATGTGCAGAAATCAGGGATATGTATTAGTTCTAAGGTTGCTCCAGTTCTTAGTGATTTATACCTTAGCAAGATTGACAAACTTTTGGAAGGCGCCTTAGGTAATTCGGTTATATTAAGGTTTTTCGTTATGTGGACGATTACTTGATCTTCTGTAGTGGTGAGGACTTTGAAAAGGTGGTAACTTCCGTGAGCGAAAAATTTGAATTAAATGGAGGTGGGCTGAGCTTTACTAAAGGTGCCTCAGAATAATGGAATACAATTTATAGACATTTCCTTAACGTTCCAGAAGAACCACGTGTGCTGGCAGTATCTTCGAAACCGCTGTTAAATTTTTCGTCGAAGCACTCGAAGGTTGTAAAAAACGGCATTGCCATGTCTTGCCTTAAATCAGCCCTCACGAAGTCGTGTGAGCACAAAATGAGTGATAGAAGAGTTGAGATCTGGGCCAGATGGTTCATGATACTTGACGAAAGCCAGCAAAAGAACGGGACACGAGAAAAGGCAGACACACACACCGCTAGACACACACACACACTCCAGCGGTGTGTGTGTCTGCCTTTTCTCGTGTCCCGTTCTTTTGCTGGCTTTTGTCAAATGAGTGATAGCTTTAACGCACAGGTTACGCGTCTTTTAGATGTAGGGTATCCTCGTGATGCAGTGGCCACGGTCGCTGAACGTTTAAAGAAGTCTATTGTGTTAAGTCCAAGCATGGTTGCAGAAAGCGATAGGAAGAAACGTGTCGTAGGTATACCGTACATTCATTGCGTATCTCACAGGCTAAAGAAAGTAGGAAGTAGGTACGGCGTTAATGTTGTTTTCATGACTGCCAATCAGCTAGGTAAGATTTGTGCCGCTGTGCAGAGGAAGAATGAGGGAGTAAAAGACAAGAAGATGACCGATATTTGTTTCGTAAAACACACCAACAAATTCACTGATTGCCGTACGATTGTGGTCTATAAGGTCCCTTTCAGCTGCGGCCGCTTTTACGTAGGACAAATGGGCCGATGCATTAACCAGAGATTATTGGAACATAAGAGATCGCTAACAGGAGGCTCACCTTCTAATCTATCGTTACATCGTCGAGATTGTAAGTGCACGCCAAAATTCGATGAATGCGCAGTGTTGTACCGGCATAGAAATGAAGAAACGCGCCTGATGATTGAAGCATGGCATATCGAGAATAGTGATAGCGCATGCGTGAGCCAACCGTCGATTAACTTGCATAAAGATGAAATCAAATGCCTTAACAGTTATCTTCCACGTAGACCCCCAGGCGTGCCGGATTGATAGGTTCGCCTCTTGCTTGATCATGCGCAGATAAGTTTCCGTGCCTTCTTACTTTTCCCTCGTTGTGCGCCTCTTCAGTTGTTAGTCGGCGTTTGTGGTGTCGTGTCTTCTTTTTTGTGTCCGTGTTTGCACGCCCTGTCTTTTTAGAAGGAATAGCTAAGTTGGTTATGGGGCGCCCTCTAGGATGGAGTACAAAAAGGATATATTGATAATAAAGTGGGTCACTTCTGCTGGGGACTTGGAGCGTTCGTATTGATTACGTGGCCTTCGGGCTTCGGCCTGCATCGTCGGCTCGAACCCGCCGACCACATGATGTAAGAATGGGATGTCAGGTTCCTGCCATTCGACATGACTAATAAGGATGCTCGGGTTCCTGCCCTTGCAGCTGCCAGTCTTCGGAACCCGGCCTCATTCTCCTTCGAAGATGCCGGCGAGTGGCTTCCCTGGTTACAGCAATTCGAAGACTACTCCTTCACCACCGGCATGCACGCAGCGCCGGACAAGACAAGGGTTAGAATTCTCCTCTACTGCTTGCGTCCACGGGCACGCGTCGTCCCCATTTCGCTCGTGTCGCTCATGAAAATGCGTACAAGTCTTACGTGGAAGTCACCCGGCGGCTCACCAGCTACTTTGTGCACCCCGTACACGAGGTGTACGAGAGCTCTCGGTTCCACAAGCGGACGCAACAGCCAGGCGAAACCGTCGACAGTTTCTTCACGGCCCTTCGGAACATGGTGCGCAGGTGTAACTATCCGTCAACAGCCGTTGAAAAGCGTCTTGTTCGCGACCGTTTCGTCGTGGGTTTGTCGGATTCTCACCTCTCAGACAAGCTGTGCCGCACTCCGAGCTTCTCCCTGGGTGACGCTCTTGTGCAAGCCCATCAGCACGAAGACGCCGAGTGCGAGAAGCAACGCCTGTCGCTTACCGCTGGGCAGCCGCCGACGGCAGTGCACGTGGACGCGGCTACTTCACGTAAACCTGCACAGCGTGCACGCGGACGAAATCACAGACAGGACTCTGACAACATTGCGTCCCGTGACCGGCCCGACAGTTCACAAACCAGCAACAGCAACTTTGTTGATGCTTCGAAAAGCGGCCAGGGTGGGCAGTGCCGCTTCTGCGGTCACGAAGTTCACCACGGTCCGACAGCCCAGCTGCTAAAGCGGTCTGTAACCACTGCAAGAAGCGAGGCCACCTTGCATAGGTAGATCGCTCAAAGAAGCACTTCGGATCTCTGGAGCTCCACTCCGTCGCGGTGGTGGCTCGGAATGGGCGGTACGCTGAAGTTCGGGTCAACGGGCACCCTCTTGTCTTCAAGGTGGACTCTGGTGCTGACGTTTCGGTGGTTCCGCGTACATTTCCTGGCTGCCCAGCCGTCCTCAATAAGCCGCGTGGCGAGGAACTTTTCGGACCCGGGAAACAATCCCTGAAGCTTATCGGCACCTTCTCCGCAGTGCCGTCTTGGAGAGGCAGGCAAGTCACTGAACGCTTCTACGTCGTGGCGGCACAAGAGCAGCCCCGTCTCGGCAATCTCGCCAAGTTGCCCTCGGTGTCGCCAAGATTGTTGGCGCTGTCACATCAGCTCTGCCGAACACCACCTCTGGAAGCCCCTCCAGCCCTTTTCACCGGCCCGAGGCACGTTCTAGGATGAGTGCACGATCCGTGTCAAGCCTGATGCGGTACCGTATTCCCTCAGCAGTGCACGGCGTATCCCGATACTCCCTATGAGACGTCGTCAAAAAGGAGCTTGCAAGATGGAGCAGCAGGGCGTGATCAAGCGTGTCGACGAACGGACGGGCTGGTGCGTGGGCCTTATCGTCGTCCCGAAGCCAGTGGGGGGTTATCGCCTTTGCGTCGATTTGACCAAACTCAACCAATCGTTCTGCGTGAAGGCCACGTACTCCCGACGGTCGACCACACCGTCGGACTGCTCGGCCATGCCTGCGTTTTTTCAAAGTTGGACGCAACTTAAGGCTTCCACCAAGTATGCCTGGTGCGCGACTCCCAGAAGTACACGATATTCGTCACTCAGTTTGGCAGATACTGCTGTTGCCGCCTCCCATTCGGCATAACGTTGGCCCCAGAATACTTCCAACGTCAGATGTCTCGCCTGCTGGAAGGGTTGGCCGGGCTGCAGCAGCATAGCTCATAGCTTGCGGCTGCGGCTTTGCTAGCTGAGGGGCGCCCAGTGACTGCTGTATCTCCTGGCGCACGACGTCGGCGACGAAATCTAATTGTGGTTGCGATGAAGGTAGAATTTTTTCGCAGCTCCTCTTGCATGATTGCTCCCCGCAGGGGCGTCTGCGCAAGCAGGCGTTTTGTGTGCAGCGACACCACGGACCCGAGCTAACGGGGGGTATTGACCCCTCCCCTCCCACGGCTCACCGTGCGTGGCTTTGCCGTGTCCTGGGAAAAGGGGAACCTGGGGGTTGAGGCGACGCCGGGTGATTGGACCTGGCCTGCCGGCAGAGGCAACACACCCCTTTGGCCCCGGCTTCACGTAGACGGCACCTCTGGGCTGACCCACCCAGGGGAAATCGGCAGTCTCCTTTTCCTATCTCTCTCTACCCACAACTTCGTCTTTTTCTCTCATTTTAAATCTTTCCTGTCTACTCTTCACTTCTATTTACTTCCAATCTTCCTGGCGGCAAAGGTTAACCATGTGTAGTTACTCAGCCTTGGGTAGTTATATTGGTTATACCGGCAATGTATGGCTGGCGACTTCAAGTGTTCTACCTTGCAGTGTCCCCTTCTGGGGCGGCCACCATTCGTGGGTGGCGACCATCGTGGGTGGCCACCATCGCCACCGAACTTTAAATGTCTCATATGAATAACTCTTTCCTGCACTCCCTGATCGCCGCCTGAAAGGTGGCGCACCGATGAGAACTTTTCTTTTCAGCAACCTAAACAGACCTTTCCTAAGTACCATGTAGTCCACAGTCAGAATGGAGACAAGGCAGTCCGGGCAATTTCACCTTTTCTTTTGTCAAAAACTCTCACGGAAGCAGTCGGCCCAGGTTATAAAGTTTCAAAAATGGGAAGCGGCGATCTCCTCCTCGAACTTCGCGACAAGACACAGTATGACAAGCTATCTAAACTCTCAGCATTTGGGGACATTCCAGTATCAGTGGGCCCTCACAGGTCGATGAATACGGTGCACGGTGTCATCTCTGACGATGACCTCCTCGAACTATCAGAAAGTGAACTGCTGGAAGGTTGGCAAAACCAAAACGTAGTCAAAGTCCAAAGAATAACAATAAGGCGAGACGATAAACAGATCCCAACAAAGCAGATTATTATTACATTGGGAAATAGCAATCCTACCAGACTTCATTGTAACCGATTTTGTAAGCTTCGTGTCCGACCATATATTCCGAATCCCCGTCGTTGTTTCAAGTGTCAGCGCTTTCGACATGGGTCGCAAAATTGCAGAGGGCATGCCACATGTGGAAAATGTGCGTCCAAGGAACACTTGTCTGAGAGCTGCAACTCTGCAGCTCGTGTGAACTGTGAAGGGGACCACCCCGCCTACTCACGATCATGCCCCTCGTGGAAGAAAGAGAAAGAAATAATAGAATCTGAAGGTTAAATTCAACCTATCGTTCAAAGAGGCTTGTAAACGTTTCTCGCTTCACAACCAGTCTAGTCCCTCCTACGCCGATGTGTCGATGCGCCGGGGCGCCAAGCCACATCTTCCAGCGCCCGCAAGAGTCAGACGGAATATGACTGCGGTCGCGCCATCAGCGCCTCCCGGGAGGAGTAGCCTGTGCTGCTCCTCCACCTCCCAGAGTGGGCCAGGAGACTCTCGAGCCTGCCGGACCCAAGGCCGCTGCAAGCGCAGTTAGGCCCGAAGCCGCCGCGAACGTGCCTGCTGAGCAGGCACCATCCACCACCTCAGAAGTGGTGATAAATACAAGCAGCACGAATGCAGGCATCTGAGACGCCGAAGGAACGGCGCAACTCCTTGGAGCGCACCAAAAAAAGAAAAAGCCCGCATTACGGTGCCCGGAAAGGGCTCTGTAACCTAAGGAAACACTTTTTGTACGCACAGCTAGCACCATACTTAAAATGGACATACAAATTCTACAGTGGAACGTCAGAGGACTGCTTGGAAACCTCGACGATGTCCAAGAACTCTTACACGAACACTCACCAAAAGTGCTATGTGTACAAGAAACACACTTGTAAACCAAACGCACCAACTTTCTACGCCACTATGTTATTTTTCGAAAGGACCAAGTTGCGCCATAGCGTCAACTACATCCGGTGGTGTAGCCGTTCTAATTAACCAAGGAATAGCTTGTACACACTTACGACTCCAGACATCCCTTGAAGCAGTGGCCGTTCGAGCCGTTTTCTTCAACAAACTGATCACAACCTGCTCGCTTTACATACCTCCGCACTACCAGCTCCAAAAGCATGAATTCCAGTGCTTAATAGATCAACTTCCAGAACCTTATCTGGTCCTTGGAGACTTGAATGCACACAGCAGTTGACGCTCGCTGCGATGCGCGAGGTCGTCTCATTGAACAACTGTTCAATGAGACGACCTCGTGCATCGCAGCGAGCGGCTTCTGGTGCATGTCTCTTAAATCGGAAACAGTCAACCTATTTATAGCCTTGCAAGCAGAACCTAGTCGTCCGTAGATCTCAGCATAACATCTCCATCACTTCTACCTCTACTTAAATGGAAAGTTATGAATAATCCTTACGGAAGTGACCACTTTCCAACTAGTTCTGAGCACGCCAATAACAAATGAATGACCCCCTCAGTTTCCAAAATGGCAGATTGAGAAAGCCGAATGGGAAGAGTTTCTGAAAGTTAAACTCTTATGTTGGACGGAAATGTCTGCCTTAAGCATAGATGCAGCTGTACACTACTTTACAGCATTTCTGATTGATGCTGCAACCAAATGTATACCACAAACAAGTGGACTCTGTGGAAAACGACGAGTCCCATAGTGGAACAATGAGTGCGGAAATGCCAGCAAGAAACAAAACAAAGCATGGTAGTTACTTCGGGACTCTCCGACAGCGGAGAATCTTACAAATTTTAAAATATAAAGTCACAAGGTAGGAGAACGCGCCGACAGGCTAGAAGGGAGAGCTGGCAAAAGTTTTGATTAAGGATCACTTCATACACACACGAGGGTAAAGTCTGGAACATGGTAGGTAGGGTAGCAGGTCGACAAGCACATGCACTTCGTCTTGTAAACCCCCAAGGCGACAGCTTGGAAGACCAGGCGAACTTCCTCGGCGCACACTTTGAACAGGTGTGCAGCTCGTCGCACTGTGCTGATGCTTTCCAATGATACAAAACAAGAATCGACAAACAGAAACTAGAGCGCAAATCCACAAGACACGAGGCATACAATGAACCTTTCCACTTAGCTGAGCTTCACGCATCGCTGAACTGCTGCAGTAAGACCTCACCAGACAGCGACCTTGTAGTATATGAAATGTTGAAACACCTGCCCTGGGAAAGCCAGAAAGCCCTCCTTTGTATAATGCTGTTTGGTTTTCCGGTGAGATCCCCTCTGCCTGAAAAGAAGCCATTATTATTCCAATTCTAAAACGGCAAGGACCCATCCTCAGTTTCCAATTACAGGCCTATAAGCCCTAACAAGCCGTCTATGCAAGGTTTTTGAAAAGATGATTAACAGGCGACTCCTACACTTCATTGAAACAAACAATGACTCATACCAGTGGGGGTTTCGTGAAGGTAGATCTACGACTGACCACCTCTTATCTATCGAGACACAAATTCGTGACGCTTTTGTCCATAAGCAATTCTTTCTTTCTGTGTTCCTCGACATGGAAAAGCCTTTGACACAACATGGCGCTTTGGAATATTAAGAGAGCTGTCTCACTTAGGTGTGCGGGGAAGAATGTTAATTATAATAAAGAGTTACTTGTCGGATCGCACATTCCGTGTTCGAGTAGGCAATGTCTTGTTCCGAGCATTTGTCCAAGAAACCGGAGTGCCGCAAAGTGGTGTACTGAGTTGTACACTTTTCATTATCAAAATGAGCTCCTTGCATCTGTGCATACCAAGTAATATGTTTTATTGCACATGTGTTGACGATGTACAGGTCGAATTTAAATCGTGCATCCTTTCATTGTGTGAGTGGCAGGTTCAGCTGGGCTTGAACACGGTGTCTAAATGGGCAGAGGAGAATGGGTTTACACTAAATGCACAAAAAAGCACTTGCGTCTTATTGTTTAGAAAGAGGCCTCCATCCCGATCCAGACATTGACCTACATGGTTAGCGTCTCTCGGTAAAAACGGAGCACAAGTTCCTAGGGCTAATTCTAGACACGAAACTTACCCTGATAACACACATCAAGTATATAAAGCACAAGTGCATAAAAACAATGAATATTCTAAAAGTGTTGTCACACACTACGTGGTACAGTGACAATAAGTGTCTGATGAATCTTTATAAAAGCCTTATACACACCCGCCTAGATTATGGGGCGACAATCTATCAGTCTGCGACACCAAGCGCCTTCAAGATGCTCGACCCGGTCCACCATTTAGGCATTCATCTTTCTACGGGTGCTTTTCGCACGAGCCCCGTAGAAAGCCTTTGCGTCGAATCGAACGAGTGGTCGTTACACCTTCAGATCTTGCCTATCATTTGTATATTTCCTCAAGGTGAACGCGAACAACGAACACCCCCCACACACTACAGTCAATGAGTTGTCCACTTCTGAACTTTCTCACAACCGTCCTTCAATGAGACAACCCTACTCACTTCGAGTCACGGGGCCTAGCTGAAGCAACGGGTGAGCCACTTCTCGAACACTGTCTAACGGGTCCCGCTGCACATCTTGCGCCGTGGCAGTGGCAGCTTATAGTTTGCAATGTTTCTTTCTTGGAAGTTACCAAGGACGCGCCATTTGCACATATCCGACACACTTCCTCGAATTAAAACACAAGTACTCATATCCTGAATTCTTTACAGATGCCTCAAAGTCTAACGCTTCTGTGTTGTACCTTCTGTGGTCCATCCTTTTCACATGCCGGTGTTCTGCACCCAAATACTACAAGCATCGTCACAGCAGAGGCATACGCTATACTTGCGGCCGTCAAACTCATTAAACAATTAAAATTACAAAGTGGAGTGATACATACGGATTCTATAAGCGTAGTGAAAGCGTTAAAAACTCTGAAAAAACACATAAATCCTGTCCTTGTCTCGCTATACTCTCTTTTACGCACGATCTAGTCACTCAAACAACATTTCGTAGTGTGCTGGGTGCCAGGGCGCCGCGAGATACAAGGAAACGTGTTGGCAGACCAGCTAGCTGCATCCGCCCACGAAAACGCTGCCGCCAATACACTCATTGCCGTTCCTCCATTTGACTTAAAACATTCTTTAAAAGAAAGCTCAGGGCTTATTGGCTGAGCACATGGTATATACAAACACAAAACAAACTGCACGTTATCAAGCCTCATCTGGGTAATTGGCCGCCAGTATCAAAGTCGCGCCACACAGAAGTAATAGTTACAAGGCTAAGAACAGGACACGCACACAGTACACTCACACCTTCTTTTCGGTGGTGATCCACCCTATGTGCACGGAGTGTGGAGAACCACTCACTGTGCTTCACATTTTAATTCAATGTAGAGAACTAGACACTGCTCGAAAAAAACATTTTCCATGGCCCTACCGACAGCAAGTACCTCTTCATCCATTCATGTTCATAGGTAGGGTACCAGTTTTCAATTATCAATCATTGCTTTCGTTTTTAAAAAATGTGCACGGCTTTCACATGATTTACCCAGTCACTCCAGTAGCACGGCCTCCTAACAGAGGCTGCAGCTGCGGTCGTTACACTTAAAGAAAGCCAGTGTTGGCTGTAACGCGTTACAAGTAACGGCGTTACCGGTAACGCGTTACTTTTTTTCGGTAACTTAGTAACGTACTCGTTACAATTTAGAAACTGTAACGGGTAATGTACTTACGTTAACATTTTTCGGTAATGTGTGGTGTCACGTTACTCGTTACTTTTTCATCCTGGGGGTGCCGTTTTCTCAGAGCTCGCCCCGACAAGTTCTTTTGTCGCAGCGTCGGACTGCTGTCGGCCTGCCAGGCATTGACGAAGAAAGCGCGGGCGGAATCGCTTTTTTTGTGGAAATTGTGGGGACGAATTTCTTAAGACGCGCCGACTCCTTGTGTGGAGGTTTGGGCCATCGCCACACAAAGCTTGATGAAAGCCGCATAATTCGCCATGAGAAACTGTACGGACATGCTTCTCGTGGAAGTGGATGTAGCAGATGGATTGCTGGCACCTGCGCCTTTTCGTGCCCAAAAGACAGGCAGTCCGAAGAGAAAGCACAAGGGCTGGTTTACTCCATACCACGTGCTGATCGGGAAATTTTTTACGTGGGGGAAACGAAGAACTCCCCCGAGAGGCTGCGACAACATAAAAACGATGTCCGCAAGTTCGCGTGACAAAGGAGTACACTCGCTGAGCATAGCATGGTAAACGACCACCGCATCGAATTCGACAGCTCCCGCGTCGTCGACTTAAGCGGCTTTCTGTGGAATTCTGGCCCATCCAGGCGACAGCCGGTAACGTCCACCGGTCTACAGGTGCGATGCCGATTGAGAGTCTGCCTTATTGTGGAGAATAGGCGTGACCCCCGGCTGGAAGAAAACCCTGAAAAAGAACGCGAGCGGGACGCGAAACGTAGAATTTTTTCTTGTAACGCAAAAAAAAAAACTTTTCTTTACTCACTACCTTAATACCGCTGTCACACGAACAGCCTTAACTGCGGTTAAACTAACTACCGTTACGGCTAACCATGGTTACAGGTAGCTACACGGCAGACATTACCGCAGTTAGTGTACTAATCGTGGTTATTGCAAACGGGTGATTCGACGAGAGATCGACATGTATCCGAAAATAGATATTTTAGATTTGATTGAGTATTTTGTACTTTATGCATGTCCCATGGCAGTAGCCCGAAAAGGAACTCAATTTCCTTATTAACTGCATAATTTACGAGGGAAAAAATATCAAACATATTCAATCCGGAGGGACCAGTTTCATTACCTGTCATTCTCGAAACTTCACGACGTTGTAAAACAAATATCGTTACAAAGAAGATATTTTGTGTATGAAATGTATGCGCAACAAAGAGTAAAGTAACATTGTTTGAAACTTGTAGAGCTAAGGAAACTGTTTTTGAAAAATGTCTACATATGCAACATTTTATAGTAGCTACAAAGTTGATAAGGCTTACCAACTTTGTTTTAAAAATAAATTTTGCTTTTTCTATCTGCAACTGCAGCGAAGTTTCTGGTTATTGAACTCCTGAGCGAGTGAGGCTGATCTTGAACACCCTCACATAAACACTCGCAATTTTTGCGATAATTATACAGGTTAAAGTGAACAAAAAATGTTTATGCACAGATATTTTTTGACGCGACTAGCCCATTTAAGCATTTCTTCACTACTACAAAATTCGCGCATCTATTTTGCTAGCAGAAGCACACCATCAGAATTATTGTAAATGTCTTGAGATTTCATTGGTGCTTTCTTTGCGAATAGCGTTGATGATTGAATCTCATATTCTGTATAATGTCACATTGAGAAAAATGGCTTCACCATGTGTCTGAGTCAGAAGCCATCACACGTAACTCTAAAGGCAACTTTAAGCCTCTATACCATTGCTAACGTCCAGTACATTTTGCAAGTAATGCTCGTTAAATCAGCATTTTGGGTATATTCGTTGTTTGGGTTAGAAGTTTTATGTGAAACATAAATTTCAGATTTAAATTATTGTTATTGTGGGTTCCTGCAGCAAAGACACATCGATTAAAATTTATGATTGTGGAGTAACGGCAGAGGTAGCGTCCGTTACTTTTTTTTCGCTAACGGTAACGGTAACGCGTTAAATGTTTTTTGTAGGTAACGTAGGGCGGTAACGCGTTCCTTTTTTTATAGTGTAATGAGTAACTTATTTAGTTACTTTTTTTCAGTAACGCCTACAACACTGACGAAAGCACATGCCTTGGAGCGCTTGGACTCAAGGGCGTTGACGAGGCATTCGTGCTCGTGCCATATACCTGTAGTTTTATTATTACAACCACTCTACATTCATTGTCACTACACACATTTGATGTCACGCTCATGATTTTAATACTTATATCTTTCACCCGCCCTAGGGTGCGGAATTTTAGGCCCCCATACAGCCACGTAACACTATCATTGGCAATGATAGTTGTGTAGATATGACTCATATCTGCTCAACTTCAGCATTACTGTCAGCCTTATGATGACTCACGTTTATACTCTCTTCTACTCACACATACTTCAAAGCACTAGCGTTCATACGCCATTTCAGTATTTATTCATCAGAGGTGTGAGTTACGGAGGGGGCGAGGGGAGGGGGTTTGACCTCCCTCTGGCAAAATCTTTCATGGGAAGTTCTTGATAAATTATCCCTTGTGAGTCATCTCTTTCGATAAAAAATGTCGTTACTGCATTGTAACCATTGATAACTCGTATTTGAAGGTATGAGATCAAAACACGCCAAATAGAACACCAGTTATATGAGATATTGATGTCAAACAGCATTTACACTGATAGAAAAAGTTAATGGACTATGGTGAAATAGTGAAGAAGACGAGGACAGCAGCGAGGAATGCGACACGTTGCGGACGAAAATGGGGCGCGTGGTGGTGGTGGCGAAGAAAAAAGGAAGAAGAAGCAAGGAGCTGGCGGTAGTGGCCACGGAGGCACAGCGTTCGAGAGGCCACGTTCGTGAGGGCTACCCGGGACAACCGCCTAACCGTGCACGGCTCCTTCCTTCACCGCACATGAATAAATGTGACGGTCCGCACATCACTCATTACATTTCTGGCATCCGCGACAGGACAAAGCTCTCTTAACATCTTTTGAGAGCCTCACTTTGTTCACGTAGGGTGGTTGAAAGATGGATGCCGAAAGACTGATAGGTGTAGGTAAAAAGTTGGGACTTACAGGCAAGGCACTCCAGCAGTGGATAGAGAAGGAACGCGATAGAGAAAGCGAGGAGTACGCACTAAAGCGTGAGGCAGCTAAAGAAGATCATGAACGAGAGTTACAGCGGCAAGCTGGAGAACGCCAGTTGCTTGAGCTTCAGCTGCGCGTGCAGGAATTACAACAAGCTGGTCAAGCAGTCCTCGCCGAACCAACTGATCGTGACGCAAGCACTCAAGGGTTTCGAAGCCCGCACAAGCTCATTCCGGCGTTCAATGAAGCCCGTGACGAGCTCGATGCGTACATTCAAAGGTTCGAGCTAGTGGCCACTAACCAGGGATGGCCTAGTGACAAGTGGGGCCTCTCCTTGAGCTTGTGCTTAACGGGGGAAGCTCTGTCGATAGTCAGACGCATGTCCACTGAAGATGCGACTGACTTTGTGAAGCTTAAGTCGACATTGCTTCAGAGGTTCCGGTATACACAGGAGGGCTACCGAGTCAAGTTCCGAGAGGCCAAACCGGAAAATGGCGAAACAGGACGTCAATTTGCCGGCAGATTACTGGGGTATTTCGACCACTGGCAAGAGATGGCGAAAACCGAAAGAACATATGACGCCTTGCGAAACCGGGTTGTCTCGTTGCAATTCTTGCTTCAATGTGACCAGAAGCTCGCTATATTTCTGAAAGAGCGAGGTTGTAAAGACTTGGACAGTTTGGCCGAAACAGCCGATCAGTACCTCGAAGGTCAGGGCCTGACCCACCTGGTGAGAGGTAAAGATGGAACTGCGTATACGAAGAGTGGGACACCAGCCAAAGAGCCCTCAGGCTCTCAGGGAAAGCCCCACTGCTTCATATGCAATAAGCGAGGACACAAGCCATCAGACTGCTGGTCTAGGTCTACGGGAAGCAAGACAGTGAGCGGTTGGAACGGGAAGAATCCGAAAAGCTTTCCCAAAGATACGAAGAACCGCAACGAGGCTTCGTGTTCTCTTTCACGGCCTGACCAAGCACCGAAAGAAAACAACCACTGCGAACAACACAGCGGTGTTACAGACACGGAAGGTACGAGTCGTGAAAAGATTGGTTCGGGTGCGCATAGCGTGGTTGGACCGAAACGTCGACCAGAAGGAATGCCTACAGCGCAAGGGTGTCTAGAAGGGCAAACCGTAACCGTACTGAGAGATACCGGTTGTGACACTGTCGTGGTAAAGCGCACATTCGTTCCAACCAATAAGTTCACTGGAGAAACACGAACTGTCTATTTATTAGACAGTTCCGCCCATTATCTTCCAGAAGCAAGAGTGGAGATTGACTGCCCCTTTTTCAAGGGCACTGTACTTGCCATATGCATGGAGCAACCACTCTGTGATGTGGTACTGGGCAATATTCACGGTGTTTACCCCTCTCTCGTGCTACCTGAAAACAAAGATGACACCAAGAAGTCGACCCCGCTGGATGCAAAAAAAGGAATAAATTACGACTCGTATGAGAGGAAAAAGGATGACTACGTTCGTGACAGTGACATGGCCGCTGTGTCTCGATCTACTTCACGAAAATCGCCAGAGTTGCCAGTAGCCGTCGCTAGCCCATTAGACATTGATCCCGAAGCATTGGCGATGCTGCAGAAGGACTGATCAATGTCTCAGCGGCTGCTTCGCGGACGTGGGCAAGACCAGAACGACGCGATCTACCACTGCCACATTCGTCCTCATCAACGACCTTCTCTTCAGGCGGCATAAGTCCGCAACAAATAGAGAAGTGGAGCAAGTGGTTGTGCCGAAGGACCTTCGAGCATCCGTCTTGAAGATCGCGCACGAAGGCATCCTTTCCGGACACCAAGGGACCAAGCGGACTGCGGACAGGGTTTCGGAAGAGTTTTACTGGCCTGGCATGCAAGCTGATGTCACGCGGTACGTGAAGTCGTGCAACATTTGCCAGAGGACCATTCCAAAGCACCTGGTAGGACGCGTGCCTCTTGGGAACATGCCGATCATCAACACGCCATTCCAGCGCGTCGCAATCGATATCGTTGGTCCGCTATCGCCTAGATCGGCCAATGGCAATCGATATGTTTTAACAATGGTTGACTTTGCAACGCGTTACCCAGACGCGGTTGCTCTGCCAAGTATTCATACTGAGAGGATCGCCGAGGCGTTGCTTGAGATGTTTTCCTGCGTTGGAATCCCACGGGAAATAGTTACTGACCGAGGTACCCAATTCACCTCGCAACTGATGAAGGAGTTAAGCCGCCTGCTTTCTTTTAAACAACTACCGACGACGCCTTACCACCCAATGGCAAATGGCCTAGTGGAACGCTTTAACGGAACGTTAAAACAAATGATCCGACGAATGTGCCAAGAAAGCCCCAAAAATTGGGATCGGTACTTGGCCCCACTTTTGTTCGCGTACCGAGAAGTCCCACGGGCGAGTTTGGGTTTCTCCCCTTTTGATCTCCTGTACGGTCGCTACGTCAGAGGACCGATGGCTTTACTCAAGCAGCTTTGGTCAAGAAGGCAATTGGATCAAGAGACCAAGACGACCTATGGCTACGTTGTCGAGCTGCAAGAACGGCTGCACGAGACGTGCCAACTCGCCCATGAGGTGCTTCGAAGATCGAAGGCTACGCAGAAACAATACTATGATCGCAAGGCGAAGGCACGGCACCTTTCCGTGGGAGACAAAGTGCTCCTTTTGCTGCCTTCAGAGAACAACAAGCTCATCTTGACGTGGAAAGGACCCTTCGCCATCACTGAGAAGAGAAGCGACAGGGACTTCGTCATTGACTTGGGCACGCGCAAAAGTACTTTCCATATCAACTTACTCAAAAAGTACGAGGAGAGAGACTCAGGCGACTCATCATCGCCGGCAGAACATCGAGCTGCTGCCGCTTTCAGCTCTCGCGAAAACATGGAGAAGAATGACCCTCCGTGTATTGTACTGAAGCGGAAAGAAACATACCAGGACGTGAAAATCGGCACGGAGTTGCCGGTGGAACAAAGCGCTGAAGCTGAGGAAGCGTTGCGTACATTTCAAGACATATTCTCGGATGTACCTAGATAGACGCATCTCGTAGAGTGCCAGCTAAGACTTACCACTGACTCACCAGTGCATTCCTCATATTCCTCATCATTCCTCACCATTCCTCACCAGTGCATTCCTCAGTGCACGGTATTCCTCATATCTACCACTACTTTGATGACGTATTGATTGCCACAAAAACATGGGAGGAACACGTTCATACCCTCCGACGATTCTTCCAACAAGTCAAGAACGCTGGCCTAACCATCAAACCATCCAAAAGTGAAGTTGGCTTTACTTCTGTGAAATTTCTGGGACATATTGTTGGCCACGGCATCTTACGTCCACAGATAGAGATGCTGGAGAAAATCGAAGCCGCTAAGAGGCCGACTATCAAGAAGGAAATCCGTTCATTCCTCGGCCTTACCAGATACTACCGAGACTTTGTGCCCAACTATTCTGCAGTGTCGGCACCTCTCACAGAATTGACCCGCAAACGAGCACCCAACAAGCTCCTCTGGGAGGCGCGTCATCAGAAGCATTCGACAAGCTACGTCACTTGCTTTCTGCTAAGCCGATTCTGCGCTCTCCAGATTTAGAGCAGCCGTTTGTACTACGTACAGACGCATCATCGACAAGCCTCGGAGCTGTCTTACTGCAACGTCACGATGGAGTTGCACACCCGCTCGCATATGCGAGTAGGAAGCTACTGCCAAGAGAAGCACGCTACTCTACTATTGAACGGGAAGGCCTTGCCCTTGTCTGGGCCATACAAAAGTTTCACGTCTTTCTCTATGGCAAGTGCTTCTTATTACAAACAGATCACGAACCCATTTCCTACATCAATTCCGCTAAGCATGTGAACAACAGGGTGCTACGCTGGAGTTTGTTAATCATTGAGTACGACTTTACTACAGAGTACATCAAAGGCAGTGACAACATTGGAGCCGACTACTTAAGCCGAGTATCGTAGCTCTTTGTTATCGTCTGTATATATGTAAATATTTCTGTTACATCCTTTGTGAACGCGTGTGTGGCCTCTTGTGATGCGTGAGCTGTGTTAAGAACTGTGTGTGTTGTGCGACAGTGAAACACGTCCTCATTCTGCAAGCCGACTATACAGCGTAAAGTTGTTTCAAGTGAATCAACTTTCTTGAGTGAGGGGTAGTGTGGTGAAATAGTGAAGAAGACGAGGACAGCAGCGAGGAATGCGACACGTTGCGGACAAAAATGGGGCGCGTGGTGGTGGTGGTGAAGAAAAAAGGAAGAAGAAGCAAGGAGCTGGCAGTAGTGGCCACGGAGGCACAGCGTTCGAGAGGCCACGTTCGTGAGGGCTACCCGGGACAACCGCTGGGCAGCCTCCTGACGGTCGCGCTCCTGCGGGCGCTGGTGACCAAGGAGTCCGATTCCTGCCCGGTTCCTGCCTGTTTCTTTCCTGCGCTTGCTGGTTCCAGTCTGCCTGCCTGAGCGCGTGGTCCACCACCACTCACCCTGCTGCTCACCTAGCTGCGCCGCTACGTCCCGTCTATCTGCTGAGACGGTCGACCGTCGGCCTGCTGTGCTGCAGACGTTTACCCGGGACGTAAGCAGGACGTGAACGAATGTGAGCGCATCACGCTAGGACATTCCACGCTTATTGACCTTTTCGTTTGAAGTGTATCTTGGGGGATATTTGTCATGCGTGTATTGTCTTGAGAGGTTGGTTAGGCGTGAGAATATATATGCTGTTTGCCAGCCTAACCGTGCACGGCTCCTTCCTCCACCGCACCACACATGAATAAATGTGACGGTCCGCACATCACTCATTACATGGACTCATGAGTCGACTCACTCAGACTCTGATCAAGCCGTGAGTCTGAGTCAGAGTGAGTCCGGGTGACCAATATTTTGGCTTAGTTTGAGTCCGAGTGAGTCTGGTTGAGAAAAAATTCAGTGAGTCTGAGTCCGAGTGAGTCCTAAAGCCAAAATATAGTTCATGAGTCAGTCTGAGTGAGCTCCATATTTTTTGCTGACCTATGATCATAGCCCAGATTCCTTACATACCATCTTAAATCACGGACCATTGCTACTCTTTATCATTTTACAGTGAAAGCTGTTATGAGATAACAACAAGGGTCGTTTTTGGCACCGTAGTTGTCCGCCGCCGCCGCCGGTGTCCGTAACCACTATCGCGTGAAATAAAAAAACTAAATAAGAAAAAATATCTGGGGTGGAACGAGGTTCGAACCTGGGCCCTCTGTGTGGGAGCCCAGTATTCTACCTCAGAGCCATGCCGGTGCTTGAAACTGCTTTTCAAAAAGACCCTATACAGGCTTCATGTCGGGAAGGAACCACATTAACATATGTGATGTAGTGTGGCAGAAGAGTAAAATAACAACCTGGCGTCACACAATGCGAATTGCACAACGAGTGATTTGTCGAATGCTTCCAACCCATTACAAAGGGCTCTGCCATGATGATTCTTCATCATCATCAGCCACAGCATCAACAAAATGCACATAATGCCTTACACGTGTTTAGCGGGTACCACGGTTCTCCGCAGAATGACGAAAAATTGCACAGTGGCTGCTTCCCTACTTCACAAAAATTATAATAATTTATAGCGTAGTGGGTTCCTCGCAAGTGCACTTCTATTGGTTGCCAAGGAAGCCCATAAGGCTCCCATGATCCTTTTCCTCAGGGTCTCAATAAAGTTAATTCCCTCTCTCTCTCTTTCTCACGTTAACAAGTGTTCTAAAGCGTGGTGGAAGAGTTAAATAACGACCGGGCTTCACACAATGCGAATTACGTAACTAGTGGGTTGTTTAAAGCTTGCAACCCATTACAAAAGGCCCAGAGATAATTCTTCATCGTCATCAACCGTCGCATCAACAAATTGCACATAATGCCTTACAGATAATGCCTCGCTTCTCCAAAGAATGACGAATGATGTCGTGGTAAGTGCTTCCCACCTTCACAAAAATTATAATTTGTATCGTAGTGGGTACGTTGCTAGTGCACTTGTATTACTAGCGACAAGAGTGTTTATAACGGGCTCTAGAAATGCTGCTCTTCCAGCTTTCGCTGTGGCGGTGCTGCTCTATCCGTGCAGGCCTAGCGGTATTTTTTTTTCATGGCGCTCTTTCGCCAAACATAGCCCTTGCGCCATTAAAACCCACATATCATCATTACACGATTGCTCGGATCGTCTTACGCAGGTCGGCGGTTCTTAGCGCTTGAACGTCGGCGTAGCTTTTGGCCAAGAAGCTGCGGTTGTATTGCCGCGTTCGCATCTCAAGTGTTTTCTCGATTGTCGAAGCCTCCGAAGCAAATTCAGCGACCGCCTTCGGCATGTTCCTTATCAATCCAGTGAAGAGTTTTTCTTTAACACATGAGGAACCTGACTTCCTTCTCTTCGGGCATACTTGGGTAGGCGATTCATCTCTTCCGTGTAGATGGCAATGTTTTCATTGGGCAGCTGCACACGGGTCTCCAGCATAGCTGCGGCCCGTTCTTTGCGGACCAAGCTTGTGAATGTGGTTAGGAGCGTCGTCCGAAAGAGATCCCATGTTTGTAGCGCGGATTGTCGGTTCTCAAACCACGTCCTCGCGGCGTCTTCTAGGTAAAAGTAGACGTGACGCAGTTTTTCTTCGGAGTCCCAGTTGTTGAAGGTGGCGACTCGGTCCTACGTCTCCAGCCAGCTTTCTGGGTCTTCAATCGATGATCCACGGAATGTCGGCGGCTCCCTGGGTTGCTGCATCACTACTCTCACGGGTGACACAGCGGTGGTCATCGTCGCTGTTGTGTACGTCGCCGTGGTTACTTGCTTCTTGGGTAGGAGTCCGTATTCGGGTTGCAAGCCTTGTAGCCTGCGGCTAGCTCGCTGTTGCACGAGGTCTTCGATCTCTTCTTCGCGCTGTGGGCTTGTTTCTCGGCTTTTCGTAGGTGTCCGGAACATCGAGGAAGCAGCACCTCCACCAGATGTCACGTGGTCGTGACGTCGACGAAGGCAGCAGTCGGCGTGTCCAAGATGAAACTTTTTATTTGGCCGAACTTGTGGCCTTGAAATGGAAAGTGAAACTACAGCAATACACACTGTACACTGGTAGCGACGAACAGAGTGTCGGCCATCAATAAACTAAACCGCGGCAAGGCGGGCCGGCATTTTATAGACGCGGCATCGATCGTTCGAGCCTTATCGCTGGTGGCCGCGTTAGTTCGAGAATAATCTCAACTGTTCGTGTTTGCGCGCTCAAGCCTATAAAAAGATTCTAAGATAATCTGGAAGGTTCCCAGACACTAGGGCGTGGCTTGCGCCAGGCGGCTGCTACGACTGGAACGGACTAGTTACATAAAATGACAAAAAGAAGCGCGCGTGGCAATATCCAAGCTTTGGACGAATTAAAGGGACACTAAAGGCAAATAACAATTTATGTCAGAGTGAAAGCTCAATGTATGACACCTTCTAAAACGGCAATATTATCAACAGCAGTGCCCTACTTACCGAGAAATTAAGCTAAATATATCACATGATGAGCGCCACGAGTGGGACATTTTCGAAGTGATCCTGATGACGTATGAGAGTCTGCCTACAACAAATCAACAGTAATCAAACTAGCAGCAATAAAAAAAGAACCTTCCGTGCATCAAAACACGTTATAAAATGCTGTTTGTTTGTTTCCGTCTGATTCATGGAAAAAAGAACCTCTGTGGCGTTGTCATGGGGAACGGCGCGCGTGGTTCAAAGGTTCCGTTTTCGCCGAACTGCGCTTTGCCCGGCGCCCTGCTTCGCTCACGCGGTGATCGCGTACTGCCGCGTGTGTTTTGCGTGCTCGTGAAAGTCGCTCTCACAGAAAGTTCGACAAAATGCCGCATGCAACGACGCCGGCACTACGAGCCCTCAGCAGCATACCGCGTTCATCGGGGCTCAAGTCGCTGAATTGGAGCCCAGAGTCGCGAGCCAATGTCTCGTGGTCAAGTTCTCCTTCCACATCCATTGCGGCAATTGCGGCAAGCTTCGATGGCTTCGATGGCTGTTGTTGCTGCTGTGGGTCCCGCTACTTTCGCTCTGCTGCTACTAGTGTCGGCAGCCGCGCAGTAAAGGCGGTCAACGTTGGGCACGGCAGCAGTGACGTATAAAAGTCTGATTTCAGGCGGGTGATTTGAAGTGCGCTGACTCGATGCGGACCACTAAAACGTTATTTTATTTCAAAATAAGCACTTCCTTGGCGTAACAGTAGCACTATGAGGTTTCTGGACCGCTATTTCAACAATCAACGTCGACTTAATATTTGCCTTTTGTGTCCCTTTAAGATTTTGTAAAGAATTAGTTTGACCGAAGAGCCTTTACGAAAACCAGCAGAAGCCAAGGAAGGTAGAGGGGATGTTAATTGTACTGTTTTAATTGTAGTGTAATAATTGTGATACAGATGTGAAGAAAGTAAAGTGGACGAAAGGACAACTTTCTGCTGGCAGGGTGAACCTGCGACCTTCGGATTATACGCCCGATGCTCTTACCAACTGAGCTACAGCGGCGGTCGTCCCCTCGTTCACTTATCGGGTATTTATGTGCATGCAAACCCTGGGAGTGTTAGTCAGTGCCGCTCTTAGCCATGACGGCGAGTGTTGAACTCTGTTTGTTTGTTTCCACTAGTTTTCGTTAAGGTTGCATGAAACAAAGAAACAAGCCTTCAAAAATGCCCTTCCTTCATTCATTTGACAGAAGAGGGAGCGGTGGAAAAGTTGCAAAGTATATATGCTAGCATAATGTTAGCGTGGATGATAATATATCTAATTTAGATTACATGAGATGTGACACCTAGGTATTTATATGATGTGACAGATTCTAATGCAACAAGATGATAAGAGGGAGGAGGGTTGTTGGTGTTTGCAGTGACATGCATAATCTTGCATTTTTTTACATTAAGTTCCCTTTGCCATTGAGTGCACTAGTTAGTTACAGCATACAGACCGGATTGGAGAGCATTAGTATCGCTATAGGTTTTAATTTCGCGAGAAATTACCCAATCAGCACGAAAAAATATGTGCAAGGAAACAACAGAAGGATTTCACTTAAGCCTTGATAAATGAACTTCGATGTGTATAACAATATTGATATAGTGAAGCATCAAACTTTTAACACTTCATGCTCATAGAGAAACACTGCGTGTATTTAGCTCATTACAGGGTGGTTTTCTTTTTGGACAATACAGATTCTTTACAAAAATGAGAGAGTTTGCGAAGAGCAAAATTTTGGGTGCCAAGGCAATTTGAATGTTAAAGCGCACTTAATTGGGCTAGTTGGTTCTGCATGTCGACGATGTGGGTGCGCTTTGAAGACGCGGACAGGGAAGAGACAGGACACACACTGCGCACTGATGAGTAGTGTGTGTGTCCCCTCTCTTCCCTGTCCGCGTCTTCAAAGCGCATCCACATCGTTGCATATTAAAGTTTAAGCCTCTCATGCATAGGGACCTCGTATGAGGACACGTAAATAAAAATGAATAAATGGCACTGGATTGCGATTAATCCTTTCATTCCTGCATGATGTTCTTTTGAAGTATATCACAAAAGAAGCCTTTAGAAGTATATCATAGATGGTGTCCGTACTAAGTGTCCGTATTACGTTTTGATTTAACTTTGCCTCGTGAAATATCAGAGGACCTCTGAGAAGCAGTTGTCATAATTAAAAAAATTTTAATGGGCAGACGCACTCTTTCTTCAAACATATTTAGTGCTGTTCAGGATGTTTGGTCGTACTTTGAGGGTGCAAACATATCTTCAGCTGGTTTTAATGAAATTGAATCACACTATGCAGCAGGCATTCCATTAGGCAGTGGCGGTGCACGAAGTTTTCGAAGCCTTTCTGTTAGAAGCAAGCTTCGAAAAAGATTTCAGATACTAGTAAAATAACTGAGGTGTGAAGGACAAGGCAGCACTTCTGTGCATACTTAGAGTGATAACATAACTGTAACAAGATGGCCGAATAACTTCTTTGTTCAACTTGTGTCCAGCTATGTGGACCGAAACCCTGAAGGGATGACAAAGCCTTCAAATAATACGTCGGATTCTCTACCACTGACTTATGCCGGCGGTCATCCTTCCATCCTCTTTAAGGAGTGTATGTGTGCCTTTAAACCTGGGAGTGTTAGTCAGCACTGCTAGTAGTCATGATGGCGAGTGTAGAACACCCTTTTTTTTGCCTGTTGGCGTCACGAAGCATGTGATCATTTTACGGGCTGGCAGCTGACCAGTAATCCCTCGCATGCTACCTGAAGGCATTCAGGCTGCCAGAACGAGACCCTCGCTATACATGAACGAAAGAAGGGGAATTTTAAGAGCTCGTTTTTTCTTTGCTATACACATATATACCCCATATATACCGTACCCCTTACGAAAATGTCATACTGTATATGGGCCTGTATAAAAAATTCCCATATATGGCTATATCAAGAATTGGGCATATCAGACCATATATGAATTATCCCCATATATGTGTGCCATATATGTCCTGATATGCCCAATTCCTTATATACGCATATATGGATGAGGCCTATATATGGATGCAAGCCATATATGACTTTATATGAAGTTTTATATATAGCCATATATGGATGATTGCTATATATGAATTAAGCTTGTGTGGCCGGTATAAATTATTGCTGCACAAATCATTGTACAGCTATAAATGTCGTTGCCTGATAATTAATGAGGCCCCCAACGGTCTGCAGCGGCTGTCGTGTTTCAAAAACAGGGGTTGTATCCTCAAGACAGTATTGCTCAAAATCATCCTCAAAGCATTATTACTCAAGATATCCTCAAAACATTATTGCTAGAAATGTAATTTTGATGTTTATTAAAAGTTTGTTGTCAGCACATGCCCTTATTAGTCAACTTTTCCCAAAGAGATACATTGTGTTTAAATTGAATGCTTATCGACATTTTCAATTGAGTTTCATAAACAGATTGTCCACCGTGTTCTTATTTATAATCTTTTTTCGCGTGTCCGTTCCGCGCCTTCTGTGAGTCAAATAGAATTATCGACTCGCTATTGACCGTATTAATAATTTAGAGGATTTGATATACAACGTTTATGGAGTTAGATGAAAAGCGATTGGTATGCAAGCTTGTGATGTGCAAGTATAGTGGCTAGAAAGCAATAGCACAACTGCTAAAAATGGTGGCTGTTAGTCTCTGCGCGTGTATACGAACAGAGGCTATTAGCAATATTTCTTGCAAACCAGACACTCAAGAATTGTTTTCAAAACATTACCGACCGCTTTCTATGCTGCTACTAATGCATTATCCCTAATGCAGATTAGTCGAGTTTAATTTGTCGAATTGTATAAAATTAGGTACACTACTGTGTCGTCCTGTCCCCTTCATTTCTACGTGTGTTGTGGTTTTGTTTTCCTGCTTTCTTTTACTATGAACTTAAGTCCTGACTGCTTTACAGTCTCTATAAGTGTGTGGTCAAATTTTATTCGACCTCATGGCATATCAAGTCCTAGGATCCAATGTGCCAAGCCATCAGCCACTATTTATAGGAAATTTTTAATTTTGGGCACATTATTGCCTAATTTCAAGATCATCTTGAAGCCGTAATGCTGGGCTTAATTTTCAATGTGGAATTATGCATAAGCCATGAAGTGAGGAATTAAATACGAAGAACTTTAAGTTGCAGATGGCACTAGCTGGTATGGATATATTGTAAACATAGATGCACTAATTATGCATAATAGAAGTATTGGTACATTGTAGTCATGTGATAACGCCGACAAGTTCCCAAGCATAATTCCAGAAATTCACGTTAGTTTTCAGATATCTGTGAGAAAATATGTGCATCAATATATGAAGGCCGCGTTGTCATTTTGTGGGCATTGCTGAATGCTTTTATAAATTGTGGTAAGTGGACCTACAATCAATTTTACACTTTTCTGCAGGAAACTCAACTGTATGATCATGTGTGACATGTTTTGATGCCATAGTGCAAACTAATGCAGTAAAAATACTAGAACATGCCTATCTGCATGGTTGCATATTTCTCAAAAGTAAAGCTAGCCTTATTGTACAAATTTAGTTGCATTCATGTGTAGGCTGACACCAAGTTCCTTGTGCATCCCATTTCTTTGGATTGTGCTTAGATACTGGCAGAAGTGCACATATCAATATGCATTATGAGGAGGTTTTACACACTACTTTCATGTTGCTTTACTGCTGTGAATTATATATAGTGCTTGTGCTGTACTGCATGTGTTGTTCCATGTGTTCAGTATTGGGTGCAGGTTCTGTGCACAAAAATGGAAATATACATATGCTTACACTGACATGAGGACTGCTTCTGTTTTGATTCCAATAAAATAGTGCAAACACTGTTTCTTGTATCAGTTGAGGTATGACTATTTGTCGTGCATGCAAATGGAAGAAATAAACTTCTGTATGCAATACAAATTGGTCAAACACTGCTCACTCAATGTAACGGCCTGTGTTTTATTACCAAACAAGTAGAACAGATGATTTACACATTAGAACACATTGTGGAAGAGAAATAGGTGACAGGCAGTTAGGCAACAAGTCATCACTGTGTTCTAACGTAGTTTGGGTGATATTTCATTAATCGTAGCATAATTGAAGGTGCCTGTTGTATAAGTGAACTTCAACATAATGTGCAGGTGGACGAGGGAGTGCACATGTGACCGAGTTTTTCCAGTTTTGTACCTATTTGCTATAGTCCTCGTGTTTCTGTGTTATGTATGTAACATTCTGAATTGTGGACAAGCGAACCTGTCTACTGCTGTGAATATAGTATACTAGCAATTCAAGCGAACCATTATTTTCTGGAGAACAGCTGTTTCATTGAGGAGGACTGGAATACATATTTTTTTTAATTCGTTCTGCGTCATCTGTGCACGGGGAGTGCCAAGTACACATGGACGTTCACAAGGGTGAAGTGTAAGTGCATTAACTTTTTTATTTGGCGGGAGACATGTCACTGGTAAATTTGTGGATCTTGTGCTTGACCAACGTTACTAGATTAGCTTGACATCGGGGCATGCTTTTGGCATTCGCTTTAACGCGGTGGTGTGATGCTTAACAATAACGGTTAATTAGTAAGATAGTAGGTAGTCTACGAGCATGAAAACAACTAAATACAAAATATCAGTTACAGAGAACCACTGTATGCCACGCTAAAGCGCGAATTGCAAATAAGTGCTCATTGCGGAAAAAGATTATCGTTCAGCTGCTCAAAGGCGCTGTTGCCCCTACGTGCAGCTCCTGACAGTAGGCGCGCTTTAAATGCACCTAATGTAGGCGCGTTACAATATCCTTGTAACTGTAGCGTCTGCGTGTGTAACTTTTATATGCTATGGGAGCGGCAGCTGCCAGCGCGCCGACGGTAGAAGAGAACGATGGACACGGACACGCTCGCGGCTTGCGCTCAGTGGCCGTTGACAGTGAGTCGCGGCCGAGTCTTGTAATGATAAAGACGTGTTGCTCAGTGCACGGGGAGGTCGAGCGGCCGTGCTCAGCGTCTCATCCTCGTCTCTGAGGAGTTCTGCGCGGCGGCTGGCCCAGACCCCTACAATGCAAACACAGGCGGTCTTAGAACAGCTCAGAACACGCTGCTGCCACTGGACGCGTGCAGCTCGCGGCAGAAATTACTAAAATTGCCCCACAGCATACGCCCATGAAATGCAGATACGTTCGGTCAACTGAATATACCTCTGTCACGCTGGTATCCACGAATTTCGGGCGAGCGAAGCATTGTCGATATATGGAGAAGCACTCAAGAGGGCACACCTTTATCATTTTTATAACGGCACGACACGACGAACCGAAGAATTTGGAGCCGAAGGTGTTCATATAAAAGGGCCCGATGTACTAGAAATGAAATCTAAGAGGACAGACTTTTGGGCTAGTTGGTTCGTTACGTTCATTGAAGCCATAGCGCTCATAAGACAGGGACCACAGAAAGAGGACAGGACGTGCGCTTCGGCCTGCATGACGCCCCACAAATTATTTAGCTTAAACACAGGCCGATGGTTGTTGTTTGAGGACGACTGGAAGCAAAAGTACTCTCAGTGAGTTGACAGTGGAATTCAGGTTGTATTATTTCGTACCTTACCGCTGAATCCATCTTCGGGATATCTTCGACGTGAAGTGTATTATCCAAAGGTCAAAGGATCGTGTGCATTCTCTGTCAACAAAATAATGTGTTAAAACCCTGAGCTATAATCCAACCCTCATGGTTCACGAGGGGCCGCTCTCCGGTCTGTTAAGAACCTGCTTGCAACTCGATCTGTGCACGCACTGATCAAGTCAGCAAGAGATCCGTGTCGTTAGAACTCAACGCCACACACAAGTTTTGTAAGAGGACAGACTTTTGGGCTAGTTGGTTCGTTACGTTCATTGAAGCCATAGTGCTCATAAGACAGGGACCACAGAAAGAGGCACGTCCTGTCCTCTTTCTGTGGTCCCTGTCTTATGAGCGCTATGGCTTGAATGAAGTTTTGTAAGGTTTGAGGCCAGTTATGACGTACAAGACTAATCGAAACAAGCGAGGCACACGAAACTACGATACCGAAAAGATCGTGCGGCCAAATTTAAGTTACGCTCGAACGTGCGCGGGCGCACCGAGTTCATCAGACGACAGTTCGCTTCTACCGGAAGTGAGTCATCTTTTCGAAAACTCGCAACGAAGTTTTTCTATATTTCAGCCTGTTTATGTAACCACAACAACTATTATACACAGTGTCAACGGGAACAAGCGCATCTGATCGAAACACCGCTCTTGATTTATGTCGGCTATTGGCCAATAAGCATGCTATGTCTCTTGCGACGTAAACGTGCAGATGCCCCGCCCACCGACGAGAGTGAGAACCGGCCTCTGAAAAGAGGGTGCCTGGGGAAACGGCAACTCCGTGCTCCGCTTGTGGCCTTTACGCGGCGCGCACGACTAATATTTGGCAGAGCAGTTCATAGCCGTGTCAGCTTTCCGCAGGATGTGTTTTTTCAACAAGCCCAAGGGGTGCTTCATGACCCCTTTAATATCCTGTGTAAATCACAGCAGTAGCTGAACACGAAATAAAAGCATGAGAGATCACAAGAAACGAACACGACCCGCACTCGCGACTCCGGTGAGCGAAAAAGCAACAGTGGTGTGGATGGATACAGACTGAGCGCTAAAACATCTATGAGATCAGCAACTTACGCGCTTCTAACTGCAAGTAAATATTGCGAAGCTTATTGGCGAACTCAGTTTCAACTCTTGAATATTCGTCATCATCATCATCAGCCTGTCTACGCCCACTGCAGGGCGAAGGCCTCTCCCATGTTCCGCCAATCAACCCGGTCCTGTGCGTGTTTACAGGAGGTTTTCAGGGCCCTAGATTGGGAAGAATTAGGGATAAGGGTTAATGGAGAGTATCTCTGTAACCTGCGATTCGCTGATGACATTGCATTGATGCGTAAAGCGGGAGACGAATTGCAGCTCATGATTACTGAACTGGATACGGAAAGTAAAGAGTAGGCCTGAAAATTAATATGCATAAAACTAAAGTAATGTGGAACAACCTTGGCAGAGAACAGCGCTTTGCGATAGGTGGCGAGACACTGGAAGTTGTAAAGGAGTGCGTCTACTTAGGACAAGTAGTAACCGCGGAGCCGAACCATGAGAGTGAAATAACTAGAAAAATAAGGATGGGATGGGGCTCATTCGGCAAGCATTATCAAATCATGAATGGTAGTGTACCAGTATCCCTCAAGAAGAAGGTATATAACAGCTGCATCTTACTAGTACATACCTACGGAGCAGAAACCTGGAGACTTAGAGGGTTCAACTTAAATTGAGGACGACGCAGCGAGCGATGGAAAGGAAAATGATAGGTGTAACCTTAAGAGACAGGAAGGGAACAAACGGGGGTTAAGGATATAATAGTTGAAATCAAGAAGAAGAAATGGACATGGGCCGGGCACGTAGCACGTCGGCAGGATAACCGGTGGTCATTAAGGGTAACTGACTGGATTCCAAGAGATGGAAAACGCATGAGGGGAAGACACAGGTGGGCAGATGAGATTAAGAAGTTCGTAGGTATAACGTGGCAGCAGAAAGCTTGACAAATAATGACGCAATATTAATACCTTATGAATTAATGTCTTCACGCGCTATTTTCTTTATCGCTACTGTAAGTGGGCCGACGCGCCTTGTCATCTGCGTTGAACGGCTGCTGTGTGCAGACGTTTCCATTATGCCCTCGCCGAATTTCTCACCCTTCAGACCTAAAGCCCCTCTACCGTCTTTACTGGGACTGGGATCCCTAGAATCCTCGCCAAGGCCCGCCGCGTGCAAGCAGCAGCGCGCTTAACTAGTCAGGCGGGCTTTGGGACAATAGGGCTCAAGTTGTCCCCGCTGACCGCGGAGACCGACAGGTGCATGACCTTTGAGAGAGGCATTTGCCGAATCTGCAATCACTGCTTCGCGTACGCTGGCTACCACGAAGCGTCGAGCCGGATTTTTCTCGTACTTCTGATGCTTTTATAATAATAATAATAGTAATAATAATAATAATAATAATAATAATAATAATAATAATAATAATAATAATTGCAGTGGCGCTACAAGCACGAAATCAACATTGAATCAATGATATTACATTTACATGGCAGAAATTCTTTGGACCCACTGAAGCAAATGCACGTGTCCGGGTGCCTATGAACCGCTGCACGCGAGTGTAATTGTGCATGTGAACACATATGTACAGGTATCCGTTTATAGTTCACAAGCATATGCGCCGCACTGCTAGTGTTGAAAGGATGTGCTTCCATGTAGTTTTGTTAAAAACGTGGCTGCTCCACGGAGGGCTGTAAACATAATGTGGAGTTTGGTTTACGCATCATGCAAGTCCCTTCCTTACTCACAAAAACGCCTCATGATAATTGCATTCGCAAGGTAATATTTAAGCCAATCCTGATGGGGCACGTATAAGTGATCCCGATCAAAAAATGACACACACAAAATAGAAGTTTTGTGAATTCGGCCGCTTACGTTAAGGGTTGGTATTATAAAATTTCAGCATTTTGAGTGTTCAGTACTTGGTCAATTAAATGTGTATGGTGTGGGGTTCAATTGCACTCTTCTTGACGTATGTCTATTAAGTATGTATCAAATGAGATTCAATTGACGCTTTCAAAGACCACGTGCAATAAATTCTTTATGAGTGTACTCATTAAATCCACGTTAAGCTGACAATCTGCACAGTCAAGAACTTTATACGCAGCCAAATGAAACGCAATATGCATTATTGCATAAGATCAGCACAACTTCAATTCTGAATGTCGGTATAAAGCGTGCAAGTTGTAGTGACATATTTTTGTTTTTGAAAATACTCCCTCAAACATTGCACTGCGCAAAGTAATATGGCAAATGCCAGCTGAAAGTAATCGCAGATATGAGTAAATAATGTTCAGAAATCTCAATAAATGAAATGTGTATGTGCGTGGTTATACTGCGCCGAGTTGCACTTATCGAAAGCCAAAGCGAACGGAGTTTGCCCTGCCTCGAGCGATCGGGCCCTGTGGTCTGTGATCATGAGGGTACGCAGCATGGTTGTGAGGGACCTTTTCCCTTAGCGACTTTTCGCCGTGAGCAATTGCCCACGGAGACGTGCTAGCGGCGCCCTTTGTTCTGTATTTTCACCCGTGGTGTGGTTAAGCCTCTTTGCTTTTCCCGCCGCCTTTGGGAGGGGGCGTGGTACGGTGTTGCCGCAGGTAATAATGTGTTGCGGATCTCGAGAGCAGTACTGTGTAATAAGGTCGAAGTCTGGGTCAGTTGGTAAATGACTCTGAGGCAAAAACCAGTCAAAAAGACGCCGGACAAGGGAAAGAAGTGACACACACAACGACTGGAATAGCAACTGTGCTTTATTAGCTGACAGCAACTCCCAGAAGAACCACGGCGCATGCGCTGTTCACGAAAAAACTATGAAGCCAAAAACTAAAAAAAAAAAAGATTCCACCACCAGAGTGACAGGAATTCGCATTCCTTCTGTAATAATGAAATGGAAGGAGTGCTGACATAATCGTCACGGAGCATGTCGATATGATATGCTTCAAGGATTTTGCGCTCCTCCTTGCCCCCACGTCTACCCAGAATCTTAGCATTGGAAAACAGCAGCGCACAAGCACAGATCCGGCAATGGCGAGGAAGATTAGCGCCATCTGACGTGTTCAAAGAATTGTGGTGCTCGCGCAGTCATTCATTGAAACATCGGCCAGTTTGGCCGATGTATACTTTTAGATGCGTACCAGCTCTTTGACTAGCCTGTGTAACGATGTCCGTCCGTCTGCACAAACGCGAGGCAACGCGCTTCCCTCGGCGCAGGTGTTGGAGCGGTGCCAAGTAGGTCACGCCGCAGCTGGGCGTTGACGTCACGCACCCCTCGCACGCTTCCCTCGCAGGTGCGCGCGTACGTCACTTTCTCCCTCACCCGCCGGAGCGCCGCAGCTGCCGGCTCCAACGCCCGCTCGCCTCTCGTATCTGCGTTTCAAACAAACGTTTACACCAGTAAACGCTACACCGAGTTTCGCTTCAAACGAATCTTCCAGCGCTCACCGCAGCACTCGCGTTAGCGCCGTTCAACCCGTGACACCACCCGTGCGCAACGCTGCTGCTTCGCATCCCATCAGCGTTCCCTTCGGTGAGATGGTCCAATTTTTTCACCTGTTCATTATGTGTGTCAGTCGTCGTGTGTGTGACTTCTTTTCCTTGTCCGGCGTCTCTTTGACTGGTTTTTGCCTCAGAGGCAGTACTGTGTACTTGCCGCGCTGCGCTCAGCGCCTTTGTCGCCTGAACGCATGTGTGCAGCGGAGCGCTATTTCACGTGAGGTGACGGCAAACACGGCCCTATGGCTCGCTAAGTCCAAACCCACGCTAGTGGCTGTACTCCTGCAAGACACGTGCACACTACAAAGTTTTACACGAGTGCACCATGCACTGTCACGTACATAGACCTTAATAGGAGTTTTAGCTTGTAACGTATACTTCTTTACGTTACCGTTACCGGATTACGTTTACCGTTTTACCGGAACTCGAGTTTTAGTAAAATTTTTTAGCTGCCCAAACGTAAACCTTTACGTACGTACGTAAACCTTTACGTTTGCGCAAACCACTAAATGATGATGACAACTGCATTTAAACTGCGTTTAAACTATATTTAATTTAGATAATATTGAGTTACGCTGCAGAAAAATCATAAGAGAGGTTTTTAGCGTGTGCAGTATCCGGGTATAAGTGAAGGGGTGTAGCCCGGGTTACCGGACGATGGTGTCGACATCTTGTGACGCTTCGTGCAACCACAATCATGAACACGTTTGTTTTCGCTTAGTGTTCTTGAGGGGGCAAAATGATTAAAAAGGCAACTCATTCGTAATTATGCCGCTGCAAGGCATTTACATTGGAAGTAGAACGCCCGATGCTTCTGCAATAACAATTTTGTGCTTGCCTGGTACACCATGGCCCCGCTAGATGGCGCCACCTATCCAACCTGTCAGCGTCTTTAGGCCTCTCACGTTTGCGGATTCGGTATTCTAGGTCGCTCTAGCCTCGGTAATCCGGCTGAAATAAGGTGATCGTAAGTGGCGCTCGCACTTCGGCTCAGTTTGACTCGGCGGTTGGAGTCTCCGCTAAGCGGATATCGCGAGTAGCCACGAACGAAGGTGGATTAGCGAGATAGGGCCGTGAATGTAAAGCCCATCTGGCGAGTAGTTTACGTTCCGCAAAAGTTTACGTTCCGTAAAGGTTCGCGCATGCGTACAAGCTAAAACTCCTTATTATCAGTGGCGTACCAACTCGTTCGCGAGTCGTTCACTCTGTCCGCCGTATATATATATATATATATATATATATATATATATATATATATATATATATATATATATATATATATATATATATATTTGATTTGAGGTGATTTTTTATATTCATAGAGCTGATCAGATGACTTGCTTTTCAAAACTTTTTGTTTTAAATCAAGGAAGAATCTGCACAAACGGATTGTGCAGGCTGGGCTGCCCTATACCGCGACAACACAGCAGTGTCCATTCTGAAGGAACACATCAGTGTTTAATAACATTTTGGATTTTGGAAATATTACCACGAAGTTTAAAAAGTACACCCAAGTCTAACCTGATCATCTGAGCAATGCATCAGCAAACTTGCCAGTTTCAGTTTGGCGTTGTAGATATGATGAGTATGAAGAACCCGCTATGACTCTAGTACCTTAAATTTTCACTTATTAAACAAAACGTGGCTGACAAAGCAAGGTACTTCGCAGAAGTCTTCAGGATAAGCCGAGTGCCAATTTCTTTGCTGTTAGAGCCCTCTAATATAAAGTCTTTCTTAAGAAGAAGACCAAGTTCAGTCGATTAATACTGAAGCAAACCACATTGAGCTGGTTGTGTATAGCTATAAAATTATAAATGACTACGAATTTATATAATAGGTGTCGTTCTTTGCCCTCCTACTTTTCCCAGCTTTGGTGGGGGCGGTGTAGTGGCCCTTTACTCCACCCCTCCGGTTTCTCCAATTAAATAGCCTACGTAAACTGTGTAAGCTCAAATTTTCCTTGAAAAAATGTGGGCGATTATAACATTAAACTACCCCGCATTGTTTCCTACCGTATAGGTCGTTAGCTGTTGATGATTGGTCGAAATTTTCTGGGTCATGCTCACAGCACCTGCTCGTAAAACGATGCAACCAATGACGCGTAAGTGATCCACCGCGTAATTACCACGTGCATGAGTGTGTAAAAAATAATAATAGTGAACTATTTTCAATACGACGTTTTGTCTGTCATTGGTTCTTCGCTATTCGTGAAAAATTTTCAATGTGCCATAAAATCGCCTCCTTGTTACGCGACGTCACAAGTCTGCGAAAACTCGCAGCGTTAAAATGAAGTGTGCACAATAAGCAGCACATTACTGTGCTGAACAATAACTCATTTTTTTTCGGAACAGCCAGAGTGTCTCTTTTTGAACATTAATTCATTTATTGATGCTGTTAGGCCTGAAGGGGGCCAATACAGGGTGGAAGGTACACATAGTTTATAGGCAAAATTTGCTACAAAATTCTAGTGATATTGTGCAGGATTTGTTGCGAACAGCAGCGAAAATATACAAAAAGAAATGACAAAAGCATACTAATGAGTACAAGCAGAGAGCAGGGTAAAATGCATCGTGTTGAAAAGCAAAGGACAAGCGTAGGCAGCATCGCGAGACTGTTCAAAGCATATACGCAGAATTAAAGTTACATGTAGCCCCGTTTGACACTTTCTTCAAATAACGTTAGCGAAGAACATGTGATAGTAGAATCGGGTAACATATTCCATTCATCGATAACACGGGGGAAGTAACTGAACCTAAAGCACTCATTACGAGAGGCAAGGGGCACGATGTACATACTATGGCGATGTCTGGAATGTTCGTGCGTGCTAAACTGAAAGAAAGCTGTATGGGAAAGTTTAAACTGATTATGCATTAACTGGAAAATAAATTTTAGTCTCTCAATCTTCGCCCTAATTTCCAAACTTTCTAGACCCGCTTGCGCACAGAGCTCAGAAGGAGAATATTGCCGACGATATTTATTAAATATAAACCTAGCGCTAAGTCGTTGCACCCTTGCTAATTTATTGCAGTTCGACTGAGTATAAGGGTCCCATACAATTTTAGAATAATCAACTGTTGGCCTAAAGTCTTGTAAGCAAGGCACTTTATATCAGGGGGACCCCGATAAAGGTTACGCCTGAGACTGTAAAGTGCCTTAGTAGCCTTCGAGCAGACATGGTCAATATGGGAATTCCATCGCAAATCAGGCGTAAACAATATTCCGAGATATTTGTGCTTATCTACACGCTTGAGCTTGACGTCGTCAATCCCGTAGTCATAATTCAGCATTTGTTTCTTTCTAGACATAAAAACTGTTTTTTCTGGGTTTAACGTCATTTGCCAGTCTTCACACCAATTACGAATTTTTTGAAGGTTGCGGTTTAAGTTAATTTGATCATGTCGAGTCTCAATTGTGCTATAAACAACACAATCATCAGCGAACAACCTAATAGGGACACTGACATCATTTGGTAGATCATTTATGAACAATAAAAATAAAAGAGGGCCCAGTACACTACCCCTGCGGAACTCCAGCATTTACTGCAACCACACTAGACTTCTTATCTTTTATTTCAACAAACTGCTGCCGAGAGGTAAGATAAGATTCAAACCATGTCGTGAGCAAATTATTTTGAAACGTGTTATCAATTTTAAATAACAATTTTGCATGGGACACCTTATCAAATACTTTCGCGAAATCCATAAATACCACGTCAGTTTGACTATGCATATTTATTGCTTTGGAAAGATCATGGACAAATTCAAGTAGTTGGGTTGTCGTTGATAAGCCTTGGCAGAATCCATGCTGATTTGGAAACAATATGTTATGGCTATCGAGATAGGCCAACAGATGTTTCTTTATGATGTGCTCCAGTAATTTTGAGCATGTGCTAATGAGCGAGATTGGACGGTAATTCTTGACTTCTAAATGAGAGCCACTTTTGTGCACAGTCGTGATTTTAGCGCACTTCCATGCAGTTGGAAATGAGCTGTTACGTACTGAAGACTGGAATATTTTAGTAAGAAAACGGGAAGCCCGTTCTGCGTATCTGTACAAGAACTCGTTGGGTGCACCATCAGGGCCAGGGCTCTTTCTCATATTCAAGTTAAGTAAAAGATTAAGAACGCCTTCCTCACTAACCTCTACATTATCAATTGGCTGCCGTGATGGTGTAGCGGGAAGATGAGGAAAGTTACCATTATCATTCGTGAAAACAGAAGCGAAAAAGGTATTAAAGTGATCAACATATTGCTGAGTAGGTTCCTCGAATAATTGGCTAGAACTTGACGGAGGGTTTATATAGCGCCAGAACTTTGAGGGGGCTTCATGCAAGAATTTTTTCAGTGTCACATTGTAAAATATATCCTTGGATTCCGTGATTAGTCGTTTCAGTTCTTGCCGCATTGATTTAATACAGGTTTTGTTTTCAGAGGTACTATTTCTCGAACAAGACTTCTGTTTTCGTTTTAGTTTTCTTTTCACATGAATAATTTCTCTAGTAATCCAAGGATTGGTTTTACGAATGCGTTTCACAACCTTGGGTATATAACAAAAACACACTTTGCAACGACATTTGAAAATAACTGCCATAATCTGTCAGTGCTACAGCCAGTATAGTAGAGGACCAGAAAATTATCAAATGATTGTTCAAGGTAGTCTAGAATGGCTACGTCGTCTGCGGCCACAAAGTTCATTACGATGCTAAACGTGTGTCTACTGGAAGTGTCGGAAGACATTGCTAGGCGCGTTACTACCATTTTGTGATCAGACAGACCCTCTACGACATCACAGCCGCTAAGAAAATGCCGCAGTTCAGCTGACAGAAATACCAAATCAAGGACCGATGACCTTGTACAGTAGAACCCCGCTGATACGTTTTTGAAGGGACCGTAGGAAATAAACGTAAGAGACGGGAAACGCAAGAGCCGAAAAACAGGAAAAACGGCAAAATATTTAGTGGTACAGAATTTTATTTCAATTCTTACGAGCAGCATGAAAATCGGCGCGCTCAGCCGCGATCTAGTCGATGGATAGAAACGTGGAGCTTAGGACGGCCTCATCCACAGAAATGTAATCAACGTATGTGATTTTTTTAACACCAACAGCTGTAGGTATGAAAGAACTAAGCACACGCAATCACGACCGGCGCGGCGAGTCCGACCGCGAACCGCACGCACGACCATGCGAGCTCCAACCAGCTCGAACTCCTCCCGTTCTCCGACAAATAACGATGATGATGAGTCTACGCCAACGCGATGGCAGAAGTGAATGCCAATCTCAAAGGCCTTGCTTTCGCAAGCAATTACGTCATACACGCCATGTTTGTGCAATACAAATCTCAAAGGCTATGCTTTTGTTAATAGTAAATGCCAATCTCGAAGGCCTTGCTTTCGCGAGCAGTTACGTCATAGACGCCATCTTTGCAATTTGAATCTCAAAGGCCATGCTTTTGTTTGCATCAGTTGAAAGATTCTGTTGCTTGCGCCTCTCATGTGGCTAATATTACGGTCAAACGAGGCCAAGCTGCGTGAAAATGCACCATGGCCGCTCTCTTTGGTAGTCACTCGGTCGGCTCCGAGCGCGCTTCGCGACGTATCATATGGGAACGGTCCGACAGTTACGACGTAACAGCGGGGTTCCCAATACATTGTATTCTATGGGAGCTATGCCGGGACCGGCGGAAAACGACGTAACAGCCGGGAAAACGCAGCAGTGAGGAACGTAACAGCGGGGTTCTACTGTAGTACCTATCCGGGTAAAATCAGTAACAATTTGCATTAGCCCGTACGAGAATACTAGTTCCAGTAGTTGCTCAGTACTTGCTACTTGCTCTGTTCCCGGAGAGTGACATAGCCAGTCTATTCCCGGTAGGTTAAGGTCACCTAGCAAAACAACGTTATCATGCGGACTAAACTTTGAATCCATAAAATCTCTTAGCTTTGTTATTGTATCCAAAAAAGAATTTGGGGCCCTGTATAGTCCTCCAATATGCACAGTTTGATTATTTAGCCTAGTCGTAATCCATAGCATTTCTATGTGAAAGTTGTCATCCAATACTGAAAATTTAATGCAATCTTTGATAAGGAAAGCGATACCGCCTCCTCTGGTTTGCCGATCATTTCTTACAATTACATAGCCTGAAGGTGTCACTTCCGAATCTTGTACATCTTTATGTAGTCATGTCTCTGTTATAATCATTATGTCTGGCTCATGCTCTAGGATCACTGCTTCTACCGCGTCAGCTTTACTCAATATGCTCCTAGCATTTAAATTAATGATCTTAAAGCATGCTGTTGGTCGTGGCTTGCGTCACTCGGATCCGGTGTGGCCTTAACTAGTAATCCTGAACCGTTTATTGCTTGCTTCATTCCAGCCATAAAGAACATTATTTACCTTTAGTTTATCGAAAATAAGTTTAGCTTTCATTCTCTTCATTCTTTCTTCCGCTGATGAAATCCATAGTTGTTTTCTGATTTCAACAAATCGCTTGGACTAACCTTCACTGATGCTGAACTGTGTACCCTTGAGTTTGGGACAGTTTGTCATGATTTTCAACTTATCCCTGAAGTCTGCTACTCTCAAAATGGCCGGACGATTCCTACCAGGAGTTTTCTTTCCCAGTCGGTGTATTCTCTCGATTGAGCTTAGCTTTGCATTAAGTATTTTGCCAAAGATTTCGTCATTCACCTTTCTCAGTAATACTGCTTCGTTCTCAGGGTCTTCTTCCTCTGTTCCGCGTATAATGAGATTGTTACGTCTAGAACGGTTCTCCAGATCCTCTATGCGTCTTGCAAGAGCAGATAATTCACCCTCATGCTCACCAATACCCGTTTCTATTGCCGTAAGGCGTTTCTGAATTTCCCCTAGCCCCCCTAGTTGTTTTTCAATGGTCTGTAGTCCAATTTTCCTATCGGCAATACAGGCATCTTATGAGGTCTGCCTTGCTTGCATTTCATTTACTTTTGCTAGTATTTCGCTCTGATTGTTCAATATTTTCTCCAGTGTTCCTTTAGTATCAGGCCCAGGATTTTGCTCGACATCACCTGACATTTTCAGCAAGAGGCATACAACTGAATAGCAATCTTTCAAACAACTGAGGGCAATTGTGGACACGGCAGCACTATCAAGCAAATTCAATTCCTATGAAAGCCATATTTTTCGTCACCAACCTGTACAAACAGAGGAACGTAAGGCGACATCGTCACGGCAAGGCTGCCGTGTCCACTGAAGCTTGAGGCGTCGGTCCTTGCTTTTATGGGCTCCATCCAGCTTGCCATCAAGGCTGCGTGGGACGTCATCGTGCTCCAAGTGGGTGCGCAGTTGTCCAGATCTACGTGGCATATCATTGAACTCGCCAGCTCCAATCTAGCTGCGCAGAGGTGGCTGTCCCTTGAAGCAAGTAGCGCACTGCCCAACCCGGCACAATCGTTCCCTGTTTCAGTGATGACGAGCCACTGCTCGGTCCAAGATGATCCATTCCACCAAAACCTGTACAAACAGAGGAACGTAGGCGACATCGTCACGGCAGTGCTGCCGTGTCCACTCTTAACATAATAAGTCAAGTCCACTTAAACATCATTTAAGAAGGCTGCCAGCCAATCACATTGGCAGCGGCTGCTTATAGCAGCGGGCGAGATGGATTCATAAGTGTATAATAGATACTTTCAGTTGTAGCCTATACCATATGATAAGTCAAGTGAAGCAGGCTAATCGGAGACTAAAGTGGGAATCTATTTTAGCTGTCCTGGCTAGGCACAACTAAAATAGTGGACACTTCTGCACACATCAACTCACAGCAGCTTGAATATGGAGCAGTGGCGATGCTCTTCGTTTGCAAAGAGAGAAACTGAATTTCCTGAAAAAGGAGAGCGTTTGATCGAGCTCTAAAACGTTTACTAGTTCTCGCCCATATTTGCGTCGCCGATTACTTAAATTTTGGGCCAGGCAGAACAAAATAAAATCATGACAGGTTGCTGTAATGTTATAGAGCCCCTGCTGAGCGATAGCCTGCTCTGCAATGCTCGAGCGCAAGACACACAAGCGTGGAATAGGCAGCCCGCACCGCAGGAAGTACTAAAGTGCGTGGTCATGACACACTGAGGACAGTCGTCACAGCAGAGTCGTAGGACAAATTTTATTACAATAATACGTTATTGCTGCGTTCAAGTAAAACTTTCCCTGACTTGTTAGTTTCCCAGTCTGCAGCCGA
Source organism: Rhipicephalus sanguineus (assembly GCF_013339695.2). Classification (NCBI taxonomy): domain Eukaryota; kingdom Metazoa; phylum Arthropoda; class Arachnida; order Ixodida; family Ixodidae; genus Rhipicephalus; species Rhipicephalus sanguineus. The sequence continues at coordinate 190,374,185 of NC_051180.1, forward strand.
CAATAATCACTGTCGAAAGTGGAGGGGCTCCGCCCCCCCCCCCCAACATTTCTCAGTAGGGGGGCTAGCGCCCCCCTTGCCCCCCTCCCCCCCGGTAGATTTGTCTATGCTTAATATTTTATCTTTTGTGATTGCATTGCAAAAAACAGTATCTATACTTGATACTCTAGTTGGTGCAGATAATAATTAGGCAACTTTTTTGTACAGATTGCCATATATGACAATCCGCATATAAGTCAGTGGCTGGTGCTATATATACGTTGTCCATCCCATATATGGGAGCACCTCCCCATATAAGGATCTACTTGATGTCATATATGGTGTGGCCGTGGCATATATGGCGGGATTTGACTCGTTATATGGACCAGCCGCGCCATAGATGGCTCTATTTGACTCCATATATGAATCAGTCGCGCCGTATATGGCCCTATTTACAAGTTATATGGCCCATATGCAGACATATATACTCATATATGGCCGCATATAATTTATATAAGTGCCATATATGAAATTTCTGTAAGGGGTATAAGGTTCGGTGCTGGCGACAGGTTTTCTTTTCGTCCACTTTACGTTCTTCACATTTACATCATAATTACTACAAATTACATCCCCTATACTTTCCTTGGCTTTTTGTGTGTTAGTTCCAAGTAATGTTGCATCTCACTACATGACATTCATATTAGAGCTGTGCACGGGCCGTATTTCCGAGCCCGAGCCCGGCCCGGGCCCGCTGACTTTGTCGAAGGCCCACCCGAGCCCGACGGCAAAGGGCTGTGAGCCCGCCCGGCCCGGCCCGACGTACGAAAACACAATCCCGGGCCCGGCCCGGCCCGGCCCGGCCCGGCTTTTTGAAGGTTCGCTGCGAAAACAAAACATCGTTTTCTGGTAATTTGGCATTTTATTGAGCATATCAAATATGATCAAACATAACACGACGAACAGTCTCTATTACACAGATGACAAATTACAAGTAGACGGCCTCATGCCAGCAATAATGGAGTTCGCTCGCCAAAGCCGTCACGTGTACGGGGTATGCCCATGCAAGCGTCAGCTTGCACGAAGGCGATCTACGTCGGGTCGCTCGTCGCTGTCGCGTGCATTTTCGCTCATATGGGATTTAGCTTTAAATCTAACGCGAACAGTCGCGTGGCGCCGTCGCTAGCTCAGGTGGTGTTACTTCTCTGTTTTGCAAATCAGTTCTGCGGAATCCCGCAAGGTGGCGGAAGGGTTAAGAAAGGGAAAATAGACAACCACCCGTTAGACAACCAACCATCCGCCACCTTGCGGGATTCCGCAGAACTGATTTGCAATACATGTCCAGTTGCTTCGAGTTGTCGATGAATTCGCCCTCGCGCTGCCAATTGCTAGCTTCCTGGTTAGCTCAATTGGTAGAGCGACCGCCCCGGAAAGGCGTTGGTCCCGGGTTCGATCCCCGGACCAGGACGAATTTTTCGGCAACTAAGAGGCTTTATTTCTGAGAAATCCGTATGGATTTCCTTGTGGCTTCGTGCTACAAACGGGTGGTTGTCTATTTTCTCTTTCTTACTTCTCTGTTTGTCGGAGTGCAACAGAGGCAGTGCTTTACCTGCTCCCCTTTTGTGTAAAGTAGCGAATGGAAAGGAAAAGCGGTAAAGGGCGGTCGCGGAAAATGCGATGTATGCGTGCTGGAAAGCGATTCCCGCTCATTCTCTATATTTCGGGCTTGAGTCGGGCTTTGTGCAGGGCCCGAGCCCGGCCCGATAAAACTCCAAGAGGCCCGAGGAGGTGAAAATACGTCGGCCCGCTCGAGCCCGGCCCGCGGGCCGGGTCGGGCTCGGGCTTTCGGGCTACCCGGAGCCCGTGCACACCTCTAATTCATATAGTGTTTTTTCTCGAAGCAGTTTCAAGCATTGATGTGGCTTTTTGGTAGAGCATGTGCTTGTCACGGAGAAGGTCTGGGTTCGATTCTCACTCGAACCGAAACTGTTTAGTACTTATTTTATTTGCATCTCTCTTGATTTTTCGGTCATGGAGAACGCTGATTTTTTTCGATGCAGACACCAACACTGGAGTTTTTGTGAAACGAGCTCTTAACGCTGTCACGTTAAAAAAACGTTGGGTGCAGAAAGCTTTCTGAGGGGGGTGGCAGAGGATCAATACATGGAGTGAGAAGAAAAAGGAGATCGTTTTCGCCTTCAAGGTGTCTTGGGCGAATGCATAAGGGATCCTGTTAGTTTTTTTTATTGTTTTTTCCATGCTCCCCTAGAGAGCGCTAGGAGGTTTTTGGCGCACAAACGGAATGTCCTAGCCCTATACAGCTTCTCTGTAATAGGAAAACGAAGGTTGTTATTTGATGTTGTCCTCTGTTGAACACTTTTCGGACACTTTTGCGGAAGCTCAACTTGAAGGGGATCTCGATCTTCCAGGCAACACGGCCCATGCACAAACGATAGTCTGGAAGCACTGCGAGAATGCTCTTCCTAAAGTGCAGAGAGACCTCAGAAAGAGAGAAGGGAGTGTCGGAGGAGGTTGGCTTTCTGAGGCTAGCTAAGTGAGGTCATGCTGTGCCCAGCAATTCAAGCGATCAAGAAGAAAGAAAACGACAGGCTTGCTCGGAAAGCGCAGCACAGACGCCGCGAAAGCTGGACGAGCGGCATTTCTAGAGTCCATAGTTAAATCCGCTAGGGCTACTAATCACGTACATTTGCAAGGTACCCACTACGCCGTAAGTCATAATTTTTGTGAAGTTGGGAAACACTGACTACACCACTATTTGTAATTTTGCAGAGAAGCGAGTTACCCTCTATACATCTGTAAGGCTTTATGTGCACTTTGTTGATGCTGTGCTTGATGACGATGAAGAATTGTGACGGAGCCCTTTGTAATTGGTTGGGCAATTCGTTAGACAATTTGCATTGTATGATGCCTGGTTACAGAATTTGCGTTGTGTGACGCCGGGTTGTTATTTTGCTCTTCTACCACGCTATATTACATATGTTACTGTGGTTCCTTCTCGATATGAAGCCTGTAGAGGGTCTTTTTGCAATGGAATTTCAAGCACTGGCATGGCTCTGTGGTAGAATACTGGGCTGCCATGAAGAGGGCCCAGGTTCGAACCCCGTTTCATTCTGGATATTTTTTAATATTATTTTTTAATTTCCCGCGATAGTGGTTACGGACACCGGCGGTGGCGGTGACAGCAGCGGCGGACAACTACACCGCCAAAAATGGCCGTTGTGATCTCATAACATCTTTGCCTGTAAAAGTAGAGGGCTTTCGCCTTGGAGTCGCATTAGGGACAGTGCGACTCTAGCGCTAAGGCACTGTTGTACGTCGCGGCGTTTGTGTACCACGTCTGCTGATAACTACATAGGTGTATTTATAGGGTTATTTCATAAAGTACAATTTTAGTGATCCAGTATTTTGTTAATTTGCTAGTGTCGAAAATAATCGCTGAAGAGGCTACTCCAGAAGACTCAACTGCATGAAGCCCTTATTTTTGCATTATCGAGTGAAATATGGAGTGCTCCTGAGATGATTTTCTCCATGAGATTTTGCAACTGATCGAAGTATTGCTAGCTCTTCATGAGAGTCCCATAATGATTATTCAATTGCTTGAATGTAAATGCAACTTGCTTCTCCAGTGTACTCCAGGATGTGAAATTAGCTGCTCCAGAGTGCTCCCAGATGCCAAATTACCTGTTCCAAAGTGCTCCAAGATGGAAATTATTGCTGCTCCAAAGTGCTCTAAAATGAAAATGTTGCTGCTCTGAAAATTGGTCCATGTCAGAAGTCTTCGGTAGCATCACTGCTTAACAGCTGGGCTTGTAATCCATTCAATGAAACGAGAAACAGCGCGAAACACAGGACAGTGAAAGAGACAGACCAAGCGCTGACTTACAACCAAGGTTTTATTCCGTACACGGGGATAAATATAGCACACGCAAGGTGAAAGGAAGGAGAGGAGAACAGTGACGTGGAATTGATTCACGAATTTATGTAAGCATCCGAAAAAATGTAAATAAGCCATCATCCACTTGACAAGATACGCAATTTCCCTGGTGAGGAGCGCTAACGAAGGCACACTAACGCGCTTATCACCTTTTTTGTCGATGCATAACGCCTCATAAATCTCACATGCTCGTTGATCACTGTATCGCCGAAGTATCTTGTATTGATAGCATAACAGCCGCTTATGGAGCTGTGCGCAGCTAGGTGGCTGCCAACAGAACCTTGCATTAGATTGCGGTGTTCTCTGCGGCGGTCATTTACACACCGGCCAGTTTGGCCGATGTAGCAGTGACCGCAGGAGAGGGGGATTTCATATACCGCGTTATGACAGCATTCAACAAACTTTTTCGCGTGTTTCTTATCACACACACGAGACCCTCTGTCTTCTCTGTTCATCGTTATTGCACATACTAGACAACTTATTTTTTTTTCTGAAAAGACAACTCTGATGCCTGCTTTTTGTGCTACCTTCTTTAAAGAATGCGACACCCTATGCAAATACGGAATGACCGCTGTTTTTGAAAGTGGGCTTTTTTCTTGACGACTGTTGAGTTTCTTTGGCTGTGTTAAGTATTGTAGAAGATATTCGGCTATGGAACACAGTAAGTTGTCCGGGTAGCCTGCCATGCGCAGTCTGCGCACCTGCGAGTCAAAACTAGTGCACATTGTGTGATGGCATGATCGCGACAACGCTGCCCGTAGACAAGATTTTGCAATCGCTCGCTTGACAAGTTTGGAATGCACAGAAATGTAAGGTAACAAGCTTTTCTTGGAGCGGGGGGCATACTGCCAGCACACGTGGTCGGATAAAAACATTTCAAGGTCAAGAGACCGAAGTCTGTTACCAGTGGGAAATTCAGTGGTCTGTTGCAGTGTGCTCATGCAAGAGCGAAACGCGTGAACAATTCGATTAGCACATCGCTGAGCGTCAGAGTGGTCAGACCTGTAAAATAACAAAAAGTCGTCCACGAACCTAAACACTTTTACAGCGCTCGTCTGATGCAGGCATTCCAAGAAGGATCTCTCATATTTGGCTAAAAGAATATCACTTAGGATCGGGGCGAGACACGAACCTATGCAGACATCTTTTTGAATAGGTTCTATCTGCATAGGTTCGTGTCTCGCCCCGATCCTAAGTGATATTATTTTAGCCAAATATGACAGATCCCTCTTGGAATGCCTGCATCAGACGAGCGCTGTAAAAGTGTTTAGATTCGTGGACGACTTTTTGATATTTTACAGGTCTGACCACTCTGACGCTCAGCGATGTGCTGATCGAATTGTTGACGTGTTTCGCTCTTGCATGAGCAAACTGCATCTAACCACTGAATTTCCCACTGGTAACAGACTTCGGTTTCTTGACCTTGAAATGTTTTTATCTGACCACGTGTGCTGGCAGTATGACCCCCGCTCCAAGAAAAGCTTGTTACCTTACATTTCTGCGCATTCCAAACTTGTCAAGCGAGCGATTGCAAAATCTTGTCTACGGGCAGCGTTGTCGCGATCATGCCATCACACAATGTGCACTAACTTTGATTTGCAGGTGCGCAGACTGCGCATGGCAGGCTACCGGAGAACTTATGTGTTCCATAGCCGAAGATCTTCTAGAGGACGTGACACAGCCATAGAAATTGAATAGTCGTCAAGAAAAGAGCCCACTTTCAAAAACAGCGGTCATTCCGTATTTGCATAGGGTGTCGCATTGTTTAAAAAAGGTACTACAAAAAGCAGGCATCAGAGTTGTCTTTTCAGCAAAAAATAAGTTCTCTAGTATGTGCAATAACGGTGAACAGAGAAGACTGAGGGCCTTGGGTGTGTAATAAGAAACAAGCGAAAAAGTTTGTTGAATGCGGTCGCTGCTACACCGGCCAAACTGGCCGGTGTGTAAATGACCGCCGCAGAGAACACCGCAATCTAATGCAGGGTTCTGCTGGCAGCCACCTAGCTGCGCACAGCTCTATATGTGGCTGTCATGCTGTCAATACAAGATGCTTCGGCGATACAGTGATCAACGAGCATGTGAGATTTCTGAGGTGTTATGCATTGACAAAAAAGGTGATAAGTGCGTGAGTGTGCCTTCGTTAGCGCTCCTCACCAGCGAAATTGCGTATCTGTCAAGTGGATGATGGCTTCTTTACATTTTTTCGGATGCTTACATAGAATTCGTGAACAAATTACACACCACTGTTCTCCTCTCCTTCCTTTCACGTTGCGTGTGCTATTGGCCTGGTGTGCGACCGATGGCGGCGCTGCGAACGGCGCCAGTATGACGTCAGAGCGGGGATCCGCGCTTTCGTCTGCTACGTAGGCCCAGCGCCGTGTTGAAACCACCGTTGTGGTAAATCTCAACAAAAAAGCAGTTCAATTGTTGTCTTGCGTATGGTGGCTACTGATGCTGTTCGAACAACCACGGGACTGCTTTTAACATTCATTTAGAACTACAGCTTTTTGTTTCGTAGAACTGCGGCCGCTTGTCTCCGCGGCGAGTGCTGCGCAATGGTGAAGTATTGCTCTGTGCCTCAGTGTACTTCGTCCGCTCGTGAAAAAGGCGTTAGCTTTCACAACTACTCTAAGGACCCGAAGCTGAAGAAGGAGTAAATCGTCAAGCTAAGAATGGGAATGCGCCCCACGCCTTCATCGACCGTGTGCAGCAATCACTTCGCGGACACCCACCGTACGCGCCACTCTTAGGTAAGCTTGTGACCACGTTTAAGCGTGTATCCACACGACGGACTTATCCACAGAAATCTCGTCCGCGGACGATCGTTCCACCGCCCGTCCGGCTGGAAAGCACATCCAGACGACGGACGAAGCGAGTAGACGGACGCGCCGCAGCGAAAAAACATGGCGGCACTGTCTGAAGCGAGAGCTGCCCGCTTCGAATTTTTAAGCTCTTCCTTGCGCATTGCGTGGGCTGTTAGTCCCAAACTGATGATTGTGTCGGCTTTAGGTTTGTGTCCTCAAGCTTCGCCGGCAACGTATTCATGACAATTCGGTACTGTTTCCAAGCGCCCTACTCGTTTTCTGAGAGCTGTAGGCTTAGTGAGTACCTCTATTGGCAGAACATGAGCTCGGTGATCTGCGATAGCTACCAAATCTCAGAGGTCATAATAATGTGCGAATGCTTGCTTGTTCTTTTTTTTTCTCTAGATGGCGCGAGCAGTCTGGAAGTCGAAAACACATTCATCGCTAGCAAAAGTATTGAAGGTTTTTACATTTCCGTCTATGGCGCAGAGTTTCTTTTAAGTTGAAGATGGAGTTCGAAAGAAAGCGACGATTAGCTGCAATGGCTGTTGCATTACCAGAATTAGACGGTGAAGCGCTCTTCTTTCCTGCAAAAAGATCTTGTTGGAAAAAGGACTACAAGCATCTGGGTATACAACACTAACTGTACAACTGTACGGTGAGCTTTTGGTTACACCGAAGAATACAGGGGGCTGCTGCGAGTGTCAGGAGAGCAGTTTGTTCAGTTGCTGTCGCTCGTGGGACCTTGCATAGAACGACAGGACCCCGTGATGCGGCGAGCCATATCAGCGGAAACAAGGCTGCAGGTCGCGCTACAGTACCTTGCTTCGGGCAAGTGTTGCACGTCTGTGCATTTCTACTCGAAACATAGCTCCCATTTATTGCATCCGAGACTGTTCAGTTTAACCTACGCGCAGACTTGGAGAGCCTCGCTTTTAGAGCAGCCATTACGTTGTGTGTTGGAAAACGCCTACAAGGTTTAAAATAGATAGATATCTGGCAATAATAAAATAAATCTTCATTGGCTAAATTTACGAAACTATACGAGAAAAAGAAAAAGCAGCGCTTGTTGCTAGACCTATAATGGCACCCTCGGCTAAATCTGTTGTGGTATTCCGCGCGGATCCGAATGCGAAAAAGAGCTTGGCATTTTCCGTCCGCGACGTCCGCGGACGAGGCACGGATGGCACAAATCCGTGACGCGGGGTCACGTGATGCGCCGTCCGCGGCGGAAAAGACGGATTCGGTCCGTCGTGTGGATACACCCTAAGCGCCTGGCCAATACTTAAAGGGGCCATGACACCCAATTTTCGATCATAATCTGTGTTATGTGGATTAATCCTTGTGCATTCACAAACAAGCTGGCAAAATTTTAGCGCATTTGGTCGAGCACTTAATTTATAATCGAATATTTTTATAAACACGCGAGCGGCCCGAGAGTCAGGCAGCACTGGTGCACTCGCGAGCCGTGACGTAACAAGCAGCTAGCTGTGCAAGCGTCTGCATTGCGGCGAACGATATTGTTCCGTGGTCAGCTGCTCGTGATATCGAGATATTTTAGCTTTCTTCAGCTTGGCACTGAAATTGAACGATTTGCAGCGGCTGAAACTTTGGTAGAAGACAACGGCTCCGTTCTGGGCTGCACATGACGTCACACGCGCCATTGCAAAATGGCGGTCGCCGGCGGTGGGCGGGGTTTACAGCCGGCGACTTCTAGGGCTTGTTTTGCACTGAAATATTCGTTTACGGCCCACTTTGAAATCTGTATAGGCATAACAGACCCTCTACTTCTAGTTTTCGCTGAAAACCACAAATCTGTGGGCGACCGTGTCATGGCCCCTTTAAGCCGTTTATTGCACGCAGGCTATAAGCATAGGCGACTTACGCTGGGTGCGGTGCCGTCCCACAACCTGCCGCGAAGGCCCCTAATAAAACATTCAGTTGCGAGTCAGCGCTGTGGTTTGTCTCCTCTTGTGTCCTCGTCGTCGTTACGCTAAGTTAAATATGTTCAAGTATTATCACCAACTGGCCCAACTATCAGTTCTTCTACAAGGAGCCGACGACGCGGCCTCCGAATCGCCTCGCACGTAAGCGCGCCTCGTGAGCTCAGCTGAGCGGCGCAGGATATCTGAGACTACGGCTGCATTTGGATGGTGTACATACGTATTTTACTTATAAAGAAAAGCGCGCGCCTAACAGAGTGCTTATTATAAAGACATAAGCGAAACCTGTTGCTGCTGTGTAGTGCACATTCTCTAAAAGTTTTCACCTGAGGCAGTGCAGACACTATTTTAAAAGCGGAGCTCTTTAAGCTTTTCGTTAGGCTACGTGGTGAGAAACTGGACCCAGCTTGCCTTTGCCACGTTAATCTCTGTGGCCCTGTGCGTGGTATAATCAGCGATTAACTATTTGTTATATTCTAATATCCATGCGACGGCCCTGTGCGGTATTAATAATATGAACTACGACGTTATATTGTTCTCACTGAACCAACATTACGGGATAAACTGCGATCATGGTCATCGGCAGGAGGATGTGCAACAAGGCGGCACTTGCGCACTTGTTTGCAGGACGAGAGCTGCGACGGTGATGCGATCTCCGTTGACGGCCTCGACCGCGCATTCAACAACGTGGCCTGCGTCGTACACCGCCTCGCCCTCGATGAGGCACCGCGATCTTTCACAAGCTTTATCTACATACTTGTAGATGCTGGAGAACGGCACGCTTACTGAAATAGCGAAAGAAACACCCAAACTAATTAGTGTCGTACGGCAGAAACACGATAACGAGCGAGAACACTCACACATGGTTTCACTTTCTTACCAGCAATGCGGTCGGTGGCATTGGCGCACTCGTCGGCCATCTGGGGGATTTCTTGGCCCTGCCGATTGGGCCGCAACTAAAACAAGTTCAAGATTACACTCGAAAACATTCGTTGTAGGCGTTAGTTGACCGTCGCAAGGCTGTTCGTTCGACAATGTTCCCGCCTGAAGCAGACGATCCGCATACAGGAACAGCGGCTGCTGCAGCGCGGTTGAGAGCGGAGTCCTCGCTCTGGCGTCACACGCGAGAGGGCGCCACTGCAAGATCTCGAGGCCAATATTTATCCCCATGTACGGAATAAAACCTTGGTTCTAAGTCAGCGCGTGGTCAGTCTGTTTCACTGTCCTGTGTTTCGCGCTGTTTCTCGTTTCGTTGAACATGTACCAACCGCCCCAAATGAGCACTCAAGTGTTGTAATCCATCCACATATGCGATCTTTCTTCTCTTCCTCGGCACAAAGCACATGCTCTGTACACATACGCCCGCGAAGCTATCGCAAGAGCTGCTGTTTTTGTTTCGTGAATGCGGCTGGGCCCTCCCATCTGTTTTTTTTTTTTTTTTTGGTTAGTGAGCGTAGAGCCGCTATTCTATGTCACGCCATTTGTGTACCACGTCTGCTGATATAAAGTGCGAAGTGCAATATTTTAATAAAATCTACGCAAAAGATTTCTGGCAAGAGCCCGGCATTTTCATAAACACGTAATTGTATTTAGAATGTTATTTCATATCTATAATGTTATTGATCCAGTATTATTTATTTGCTTGTGTTGAAAAAACTATGTAAGAGGTATGTGCCACTATGTCCAACTGCATGTTGGCCTTATATTGTTGTAATACTGAGTGGAATAATAGTGATTTTCTCCATGGGATCTGCAATGGATCGAAACATTCGCCTTGTTCTTCAAAGAGCTTCGTATTAATTACTGAGGTCTTTGAGTGTGTCCTCCAACGTACTTCAGAATGGGAAATTGGCTGCTCCAGGCAATTCAGTATGAAAATTTTTGCTGTTGCCAAATTTGTTGCAAGTCAGAAGTTCTTGGTAGCATCACTGGCAGCTGTTCCACTTGTTCACCAGGGACGACAGCCACTAGGGGCTGCAAGTCATTCTTTGTGTGCTTCTGTTGTGACAGTTTCCACTAAGAAAATACAGTCCATGAGAGAAAACATGTTTTCGTAAGACTGCTGGTTTATATGGGTGTGGCTGGGCTCGGCCAAATCTGCGAGGATCACAGTGGCTGTCATTTTTGGGTTTCTTAGCAACAATTTTTTTCGTAAACTTCATTTGTTACATATTTCACTGAGTTTGTGTGACTGTTTAAGGGGCCCTGCAACACTTTTTCAGTATGGTCAGAAAATGCTCTTGATCAGTAGTAGAGGCTCCCATGAACACGCGAGCCAAACATTACAGCGCAACACATGGCCTGGAATTTATAATAAATTCCCAAAGTCAGCTAAAAAGTGTTTCCTCTTCTCTCGACAAAAAATGAAGCTTACGGCCTCACAGGCAGGTTCCACGCCATTGGCTGATTTGCACATGGCGCGCTTGGTATTTACTGCGGCCACCGCGAGAGGCCGCCACTCACCCACGCGATCGCACTGAAAATACGCCACACGCTCGAAGAAAAAGAAATGTGCTCAACGTCGGGAGGCGAGCGTAACATACCTTCTTCCCCCGTGCCATCCCTCGCTGCTTAGCTTCCAGCGCTTTCGTTGGGGCGAAAGGAGAGAGAAAGCAATTACAGCATGCGAGAAATCATTGTAACTCCGCTCGTACTGGACGGATTCTAAAAATTTTTGTGGCGTTTGATTCGTGAGGCAATAAGTTTCTTTAGTGAAGCCATTTCGTGGCTACTTGGAAAAGTGTTGCGGGGCCCCTTTAAAAGGTAAACAGATGGGTCCTGTAATATGGCGTTACATTATATTACATCATTGAGCCACTGTTCTTTGAGGCATGCCCACGTTTTGCTCTGTTCATGCAGTTTGCACACCAGTCGGATTTGCTCGCCTCTTCACGGTTCTCGGAGAGCTGGTGATCAAGCCCAAGGTATGGTATACACATGCTCTGACCAAGCTCTCAGTGACTGTCATCATTTTTGGCAGTTCCTGCGCGACATTCAGGACGAATACCAGTGCGCCATGATGGAAGAGGAAAACCTGCGACGCAGGACCCACATCATTAGCCATGGTGGGTGTCTGACTACGATGACATGGTTATTGTCAAAATTGTGTGCTGCCATTTTGGTTGCGTCTTTTTGGGTCAGAAGAAAAGGTTCGGATAGCTGTTTCCTCACATTTTCTCTTACCAAGTTTCGCTAGTACCGCCACCGAAAATTTTTGGCACACGCGTGTCTTCAGTGCACTTCTCATGAAGTTTTCTCAGTCACCCGTTTGCTGGCTACAGTTCAGGTCACATTCGCCTGTGTGAAACATGCCGCCGTGCTTCTTCTGACTGTTCCTGGTTCTTTGCCAGTAGCTGAAATCTCCCCATGGACACCAAAGCGTTCATCTGTTTTGCCAGTGACTAATGACTCCCGACAGAAGCTGTATAAGTGAAACACTGATTCATCACTTAGGTGGTGCTTCTGGACCTAATGTAGTACTTGTGCCAATATGAATAGAAGTTGTGTGGCAAAGAGGATGTCACAGTACCATAAATTGTTCCTGTAGTTGCATGGTTGCTATGGTTAAGAATAGAGCACTCAGAGCATAAAGACTGAATTATTTATTGGGCAAACTTGCACCCAGCAAAAGAAACAATGACAATACAAGAAAGAAGATTGCTTTTAAGGCGGCGGTCTCACTCCGGCGGCACGAACACGTCGTTTTTGTCACTTTTCCAGCCGACGCGGCGGCTGTTCTCCGTGCTTTATATAGTTGACTTATATATCATTGAAAAGCTTGATCTTTGTACTTTTCAAATATATTTATTAAAAACAAGTCAACTATTAGTATTTGGGGATGGACAGCCAAGAATAAGCGCAAGTTACACGGTATTGGCTGACTGTGCCTCAGCAGTGACCATTTTTTGAAAAATCTGCTACAGTTACAGCACTGTTCTTTGCGCAGCACTTTCAAGACATATTTACGTATTTTCTCAACGTAGCAAATTGATGTTGGACTTCTACTTTTTTGTTGCTTCGCTTTTGAAAACAGCCAAATTTAGTAACTTTCGCAGCAAATTGTCCAGTAACTATTCGCTAGAGAAAGTTCATTTTCGGGGAGTATGTAGAAGACAAGGTTTTCCGTCTGAATGCTCAATTTCATCGATGTGCACTTGCTACTTTTTAAATTATGTTCATCTAAATTGGGCGATATTCTCAATATAGGGACCTACCGTGGCCCATTTTCGTGGAAAGCTACTGAAGTTCCATGGCCGAATTTGCACGTAGAGAAACTAGAGTCCCCTATCTATTTCCTAGACCTAGCGTTTTTCAATAAAGCAAGCAGAAATGCGATACGAAGCTCGTAAAGTGTCTTAATTTTTCATGCTGAAAACGTCAACAAAAGTGGAGTAATCTTCAAACTGCGCTGAAATCTCCGCCTGCATAGCTTAAAATATAATAGTTACGGTCTCCTTATATAATTATACACACTAATCACACACAAATGCTGCAGGAACACTGAGAAATCTGCATTATTCCTATCACTACAACGAAAATCTTCCTCTAGCGCCACCTAGACGGACAACACGAAAGCGCTGAATTGGAAAGCTCCCCGTCTCCCTGGCTGTGGCGTTCGAAAACATTTTACTTCAGGGGAGAATGTCAACTTCAAACCATGCCCCAGCATCTGCAAGTCTTCTCTTTTTGTCTGCCTTTCTGACGGCTGCGCGGGAGAGCGTGAAAGCAAGTGAATTTTGCCTTGGGGGGTGCAAACCCGTCTTGCATCGCGGCTGGGGGAGGGGGGGGGAGAGAGAGAGCTGGCATAGCTTGGTTGGGGGCAAGTGCCGGTGTGGCTGGAGGGGGGCAAATGCCGCTTTTGCACACCCCTGCCTACGCCCATGGTGTGAAGTCCTCTGAGAGTATGGGTTGAGCGTCGTCAAGTGAAAAAAAAAAAAAAAGCCGTACCCTCGGAACGTCCCCCACGTGTGCGTGCGTATGTTTGTGGCCCCACTCGGGCGACCACTAAAACCGAGGGGTGTGCAACGACAGACAAAAGAAAGCAGAAAAACGGGCAGTGCGCGTGCGATGCGAGGGAACTGAGTAGATGTGCGTGAGCGAAGTATGTTTTGAATAGCACCTCAGCTTTCCTTTTCTTTCCTTTTTTTTTTACAAAAAATGTCGTTTTCCAGAGGTGTGGTTTGCTGGGCTTGTTCATACGAATCCACAGCAATAAACATAATAAATACGAGATAAGGCACACATATATAGGAATGACACAACTGTTTTGTACTTGCTGCGTGTTCCTTTCTGCCACTGCTAACAAACTAAACACCGCACAGTTAAACTAACTAAATTAACAATTAAACACAATTAAGATGTATACCTCCGCTTCTACAAAATGTAGGCCACTCGAATTTCTTTGGTACCGGCTTCCTTTCCTTTATGCGTCGCAGCATTTACCCCGGGCAAAAGTGCGTGAGCGCGAAAGTAACCCATCCCGTTCAACTGCGCTTGCTGTGCTCTGTACTTGCTAGATTAGGCTACAAGCGGAAACTTGACAGGATACGCTCGCTCCGATTCGCCGTGTATCATATACTTTGGCAAGTTATGCATCGGACTGTTTCGCTTCAGGACGTGGGTTCGATTTCCGCCTACGACAGGCGCATTTTCATGGCAACGAAATCCAGGAACACCCGCGTATATATTTCCGTGCACTCGGTGTTCAGGAGTGCCCCATAGTGGCGTTCCTCATAATTACATAAGGCTAGCTCCAAGGGGACGCGGGCGTTTGCGAACTCTTCACTCTGAGTCGGAACACCGTGCAACAAGGCGCTGGCGTTGTTACCCTGCCTCCGCCCCCGCTTCTATCACGCGCACCTTTAGACAGCCTGCGGTTACAGCCTAGGAACTGCGAGCTCACTTTGCGTATTTCTCTGATTCATTGCTCTTACTTTGAATGATTGTACTTTGGGGTGTGGAACGCGGTTTCTGTCAGCCCAGTATCGCAAACTTCACTCCTAAATTTGTATACCTGTTTGCTCGAATCACAAATAAAGTTTATATAAAAAGCCTTAGTGGTAAGCTTCGGCCGTATTTGCGGTCACCCTGTGGCATGTGTGGGCACATATTCATTGGGATTTTCCGAATGGTCTACATCTGTTCTGGCACTTGGATTTGTATGTTTCGGCCCTAAATAGTAGGCCTCCTAAGTTTTTTTATTTCTTCAGTAAACCTCCTCAGGCAAGGTTTTACAAACGGCAGGTAGCATACATGCGTGATACGCTTGGGGTCCCGGTTCGTTCGCTGCTGTATATCCTTGTGCGCAGACCATATCGGTGACTACGCAGCAATTCTTGCTGTAGCGGGAATTTGCGTCCAATGCTGATGTGGTGAGCAGGAAACCCGAAGTGTGACATCGTTTCACACAACACAGCTTTGCCGTCGGAAGACAGTGATATCCGATTGATAGCCTCCGGCCGGGAATCTTAGGCGCGTGCCTGTAAGCTTGTGTTGCTGCACTGGCGGCTGAAATCAACAGCAATTCCTCGATATCTGCGCAGTGCATGCTGTTGTGCTCGTGACACGCGATCGAACACCTCCTCTCTGTTTTCTTTGCTCAGCTCGTGCTTTATCTGCCGCCGCTTTCGCCTGAAGGAGAAACGTTAGGAGCTAACAACTCAACGTCTTTGGAAAGTCTGCCGTGCTGAGAACTTGCGATGTCTGAGGATAGCGGGTCGTAAACTCGTAGCGTGAGTCGTAAGGCTGACGAGCCAACGTAGCCGAACTGGGACTTGCGCCTAGTAGCCAGACAAGAAGAGAATCGTTTTTGAAAACGATAAGTTTATAAAAAGCATAGTTGGTATCGTTGTGCATAAAACACGTTTACATGAAAGCGACAGATGAGCATCGCGTTCATGTTAACAATGGCAATTCGCTAGGAAGGCGCATTGCAGTAATACGTCAGACAGGGATGTTTTGCGAGTCCCGGTCGAATCACAGGCCGTAAATCACGAGGAGAGTAACGGTGGCCTCCCGTCGTGCGAACTCCGGGGGTGCCTCTTTCGCTATAAGGTATTCATATTAGCGCAAAGCAAAAAATACACACTCGAGAAGGAATTGGGAGGGAGCAGAAAGGTCAGGCGCTGAAACCTTTCTGCTTCCTCCCACTTCTCTCTGTAGTCTTTGTTTCTTTGTTCGCGCTAATATGTATCTCTTTGTATAGTGGTTCATGAAGGAGATGAAGGTTCATGAAGGAGGTGGTAATTTTTGTCTCCAGTGCTTCAGACACGGCTAAGCGCATGTATCCCTCTGACATCAATGAACTCGGCCAGCAACAAGTCTTACTCGCTCGCTATAACCCGACACCACATGGCCGCTGCGGCGAAGAGAAGACGAGGGGTTCTGTAAACGGCGTCGCATCGCCTTTCCGAAACGCGCTTGCAAAGCCGATGCGCTACTGTCGCATTCATGTAAACGGGATTATAACCGGCCAGCTGGGGCGACTCCATTCATTCAACAAGACGCCGACACGCCGTCCCCACAAAATGGTCTCCACGTTGTCTGAGTGTGGCCCAGTTCGTCTTCCCACGGTAGGGAAGTGTGCCTGCGTTGACAGTTTGCCGTAAACCGGCACGGCACGCACCTCGTTCACACGAATGCGACAACTGGCGCATCGCATCCATGTAAACGGGTGTAATGCGCTGGGAAGGCGCATCGCACAAATGCGCCAGGCAGGTGTGGATTTCGAGGGGTAAGTCGACTCATGGACCACCTTACACAATTGAAGGGGAACGCCGGCCCCTCCTCGAGTCGGCTTCGAGTGCACCTCTCCGATATTACACGACAGCTGCGGGGGCAGAAAGCGAGGACTTCTCGGGAGGGTTCATGCACTCCATGTAAACGGCGGCGTATTGCTCTAGGAAAAGTGATGTGCTACCGCTGCATTCTGTCGCATTCGTGTAAACGCAGCTGGAACGCGGTACTGTTTCCCACGGCAATGCAGTCTAATTGAGTAAGTGGGGGAGACAAGGGTTTCCCAAAAGTCTGTAGGCTAACCATTCCTTCCCTGGGAAGAAGGGGTGCACTATGCACGAGGCAACGCCACCAAGACTGGTGTAGTCTAGACCCCACGAGTACGGGAGATGGGGCATAACATCCACTGTGCTAGCCTATAGCTGAGAGGCAGCATGGGGGGGCGATTGAGCGAGGATGAGAGCAGGTAATAAAATATGTGCTGCAGCACGAAAGCCGACAGTCTGTGCTTAGTAACGGGAGACGCTAGAGAACGGAACGCATTTCATTCGCATCCTCTGGTGTCCACTGCTCGCGTAGAGTGCTTCTTTTGAGCTTCTCGAGCGTGCGCTGTGCACTCTTAGAAAAAAAGTTAGTAAATGGTTAGTAAATGCTTGCATTTACTAGTTTCGAGCGTATTTTACTACCATCGCGAAATCTGTTTACTAGCCAGCAGTTAGTAAAGGTCGTAAAGTGCTGCCTTCACTAACCAGAAAGTTTACTTGGTGTTTTTAACTAAGTAACTACTAGCCACCCACATTGCCAGATCTTTCGTAGATGCGCAGTATACTTTGCCGTAATCATGACGGTCTTTAGCAAAATTTAAACAATTTTTGTTTTATTGATTACCTTGGAATTAAAGTTTCGTGCTACGTGACGGCACGCATATAAGCAAATATAAGGGCACACGACAATGTGTAGAAAACATCAATTATTCTTCTAAATTCTATGATTGCCAACCAGTACACGGTGTGCTATCCCGCTGCTAGAGTAGATATCAGCTACGTAAAAGTCTTGCTATTCTGTGTGTGCACTTGCGTGTGTTTTCTCATTCGTGATCAATTCATGCCTCTATGTATGTTGCTTTGTGTACCTACCACGGTAATTACATGAACTAATTAGCGGGCATTCGTTAATGTACGAGGACAATGCCACTTCGTTTTTTTAGTCCTTTAGGTACTTTTGTAATAGAATCATCTTTATATGGCAATGCACACGCACATATAAACAAAATAGGCGTAAGCCTCTAATTGAGTTGTTAGCGCGGTTACTAACAACTTAGTAATGGACTAGCCATTCGAGCTAGTACTATTCACTCACTAACTAGGTAGCAAGTTCCACTAGCCTGCATTTTACTACCTTCACTTACTAAGAGGCTAGTGTATTTTGTGAAAAGTAAACGGTTAGCATTTAGTCAGTGAATATGCCGACCTTTTTTTTTCTAAGAGTTGTCGCAATCGGCGAGCCACCCTTTGCCTCGGGTGCCAGGACGGAATAAAGGCAGCCGCCTTACTTTGCGGCGATAAGGTAGACGCCGGCTGTTTCTCATGCACCAGGAGGTGCATGGTTGCAATTGCTCGAAACAACACCATTGTCGCTGGTGCCGAAGCGGTAATGCGACACATGGCGCCTTTGTGCCCCAGGAAAGGCCGTGACGCCGAGTTTCCGCCGAAGACTGACCTCGGACGACCGCACTGTGCGTCTCCGGCTGTTAGGCCGTCTACGCTTCGATCAGCGCCAGCTTGCTGTCAATTACTGACATTTGGGTGAAACGACCACTCATCATGTTATTGTAACGAACTTTATTGAAAATCAATATCATATTGAAATAGCGTACGCGAATAGAGAAGTCGTTCCCCCGACAAGAGAATAACGCACCAGGACCATTCATGCCACGCATATATGTCGCTCAAGACGTAATTGCTTCAGCTCTGTCATAGAAATGGTTTGGCGGTTCGTCTGATGCTTTGCACACGGTAACATGATAAATAAGTGCTTCATCAACCAAAAGATGAATTGATACTACTCTGCTGAAGTTTCAATTCAAATGAAATAAATGACGGTACGTATAGCAGGGAAAACTGTGCTGCTTAGGCAGTTGGCACGGGTTTGACACCGTGGGTCAGAGCGGCAGCGTTGTAGCACGCAATTGCCAAACTACCCGTCTTTCGAACATTCGGAAGCTTATGTTACACGGTGAAAGAAGAGCACAGCTAGTCAAATAGAATTTGTCTTCTCCTACAGAAGAACGAGAAGTTGTGTCGGGTATAATGAGGGGAGGAGGGGGGGTGGAGGTGTTACACACAACCACTGGGCGCGTTTCTTCCATGGGGGAAGGAAGGAGTACATACGAGTTTGCTTACACCCTGTGTTGCAGGTCAGGGTAAAACTGAGCCGTGTTCCCAACAAGGGCCGCAGAAATAGCGTCACGACCCTCTACAGGGTATCACAAACGGCAGGGTTTTGACAATGGGACAGAGTTGAATGCTATCCTGGAGGCAGTCTCGTCTTTATTCTTTCTTTTTCTTCCTGTCAGACCACCATGTCTCACGTTCCAGCACAATTGCAGTGACAACGATGTCTTCTGCATACTTTTGGCGCAGAAAGATTGCTGTCAATTCTACTGTGCAAATATATATATATGTAACACACGCAGAAACGACGCAGGGTTTCTAGGTTTGGTAAAAAATTCTCAGAAAAGTCAGACACGCGTGCGAAGCAATTTTATTTACGTTCCGCTCGGGGTCCGAGCTTTATCTGATGAAGCTTAGACCTCCAGTGAAACGTAAATAAAATTGCTTCGCACGCGCGTTTTTTTTTCACTTGGAACTTGGAATGGAACAAAGAAAAAGGAGAGTTTATTATGATGACCGCTGTCTAGCTCAAGCAGATAACTGAGTAGTGACAATCAGTAAATGAGGTAGGAGTAAACGACAGCGACAGAGGGGATTATTTACATAAGTACACTGTACACGGAAGGATGTGATGTCTCATGGTTCGCTTGTGATGTGACCTCCGCGATAGAGTTTGTCACCCAAACCCGCATTTCGGCACTGTATGTCACGGAGAGCAGCTGGCCAGGCAGCCTACGTGAGCGGTTTGCAGCGCCATTGTTGGTGGTGGTAGTGGTTTGAAGAGGAAAAGGCGCCTAATTTCTGCAGCCCGGTCGGGAGTACGGCGCAGCGCCCGTGAAAAGAACCGCACCGCTGGGGACAGGGACAAGTGAGCGAGGGTCATCACAGAAGGAGAGATAGAAAGAGGCGTCGTTGAAGGGGAGAAAAAAAAAGCAGCCCTTGCGGCAGCGGCGCGTAAATAGTTATACTACCAGGAGAAAGAGGCACCTCGTTTCTAGACAGTGGCATGGGAGTACGAACGCTCCCTGGGCCGTGCTTTTTTTGGGGGGGGGGGGGGAGCGGGCGGGAGGGAAGGGGGGGCGTCAAGCACATTTGAAACTTTTCAAAGGAGCAGCGGCGTCCCTGAAAAGAATGGATTAGTTGGAGCAGGGACAGGCTCTTCGCTGTCGCCACGGCGGAGCGCGCATTTTCCTCTCTTTTTTCCAAACGTGACTTGGTGGCGTCTTCTGGCGGCTCAGAATGAAACTACACTGCAGTGGAACCCCCACCTTAAGGGCTCGTTTTTCTTAAATGGACACAATATTAATGAGAACTAACAGACAATAATGCCAAGGAAAGTATAGGGAACCCAAGCTCAAGTTTGCGGCGCGACGACAGCGCCGCGCCGGCCGCGCTGCGGCTCTGTCGGGAAGCTCTGAGCCTTATGCGCGGCCGACTCAGCCCCTTTCACGGCAGCGGTAGCGCACGCGCGCACGCGTTCTTCTGTCAGTGCGGGTAACGGGGGGGCCGTCAGCTCGGCACGTTGAACCGAGAGGCTTGCTGTGCGAAGCTGCGCATTTCCGCGATGGCAGAAGCGACCCCGCGGAAGCGTAAGCGAGGCCCGAAGTATTGTGGTTTAGTGGCCTGCCACAGCAGTTCAGACAACACCAAGGCACACGATTCACGTGTGAAACTGTATCGGTTCCCGGTCGTGTCGCACGAGAAATAAAGGCGGCAAGCGTGGATAGCTGACAGAGCTGTCTCGCCTTCTATTTTGGCTGTCTTAGTTCATCGCTTTCGTTCGTTTCGACTACCTGAATCGGTAAGTAACGCGGCGCATGCACGCAGCGACTACAGTAATGATTACACGCTGTCTTCTCGGATTGTGAAAGTCCAGTTACGGTTGTAGGTGAAACAACTTTGTGTTTTGATTCCCCGTGTTCGTGAGACCTACCCGTCCTTGTTGAACGTTCACACTCGCGCTATACCGTTAGCGTTGCGCGGTTGGTTGAATTCAACTGAACTCGGCACATTGTCAGAAGTTCGGCGCCTGCAATTCACGCGTCGGGAAGGCTGCTTTATCACGCCGGAACGGACGTCCGTGCATTTTCAGCAAGCTTTGACATCGTTCTGCAGGTTTGCTTTGTTTTTGTCGCTTTATTAGTGTGATATATATTTAAGCCGCTAAATACAACTGGCACTTAATACATGCTTTGCAATTGCAACCTTGAAGCAACCTTCTGTCACCTTCTGACTTTGTGCGATCTTGTAGCCGCGTTCGCGCAGCAGGTTTTATACGCCTGTCAAGCCGATATCATAAAAAAAGACACTGTAAGCATTACACAAGAGCCGAAAAAACGAGGCGAGCAGTTTATCTTGCTTCACAGTGGTTAAAGCTCAGCTAGCTGCCTCGCGTCTTAATCCGCGGGTGATTCTCCAGTGGCACGGAGGACTTTACTCTAACCTTCTCAGGAAACAGGGCCATGGCCGTGTAATTTCTTTTTTTCCCACGCCGCAAACGTTTGTTCACGAAAGTACACGGCTGCTACTGTTAAGCATGCCATATCAAAACAATCATATGATTCGTAGTCCACACCGCAGAACATCCATAGCGTGTACGGCTTCATTTCGGAGTGCATGTGGACCATTATTCATCTTTAACATGACAGAATGAGACTTACCTCGAGGTATACGTCCTACACGGTGTAATCGCGACTTGGGAAATGCATTTCGCTTTGAGTCAGGCGTCGTTGTCGTCGATCGTCTGCTCTTCACCGTTAACGTGATTGACGAGCCTTTCGCCTTTTATCAAGTTCGCTTTTCGGGAGTGCTTGTCCAGCTGTGAGATCTTTTTGAACCCGCACTGCAGGTGGTACGCGGTACATTGCGAGGCGCCGCGAGAGCTCTGCACATGCACAGAAGCGAGCGGCAATGCGGTGGAGAGAAGGGAAAACGCTCGCTGCGTACACCCCAGTTTCTCTTTTTCTGCCAGAGATGGCACTGCCTGTCAAGAGTAGCAGCGCCGCTAAGCGTTGCTTGGGAAGCCTATAGGGGATCATGATTATATATGTAGCAGCGCACGACGACAGGCACAAAAGGAACGAAAGGGACACCGCAGCGGTGTCCCTTTCGTTCCTTTTGTGCCTGTCGTCGTGCGCTGCTACATATATAATCATGAACTATCACCAACTCGCCCAACTTTCGACATTACTTAACTATAGGGGATGTTATTTGTAATAACTGGGATACAAATGTGAAGAAAGTGGACGAAGATAACTTGCCGCCGGCAGGGACCGAACCGGCGACCTTTGAATAACGCATCCGATGCTCTACCACTGAGCTACGGGGGCGGTCATCCTCTCGTCCACTTTATGGGCATATATGTGCATCTAAACCTAGGAGTGTTAGTCAGCGCCGATCGCAGCCATGGCGGCGAGTGTCGAACACTCTTTTTCTGCCTGTTGGCGTCACGTAGCACGTGATCACTTTACGAAATGGCCGCTGACCAATAATTCCTCGCATACTACCTGAAGGCATCAAGTCTGCCAGAACGAGACCTTCGCTATGAATGAAGGAAAGAAGATGGCTTTTAAGGGCTCGTTTTTCTTTGTTAGACACAATAATATTAATGAGAACTAACAGACAATAATGCTAAGGAAAGTATAGGGGATGTTATTTGTAATAATTGGGATATAAATGTGAACAAAGTAAAGTGGTCGAAAAGATAACTTGCCGCCGGCAGGGACCGAACCTGCGACCTTCGAATAACGCGTCCGATGCTTTACCACTGAGCTATGGCGGCGGTCATCCCCCCGTCCACCTTATAGGGTATATATGTGCATTTAAACCTAAGGGTGCCAGTCAGAGCTGA
Source organism: Rhipicephalus sanguineus (assembly GCF_013339695.2). Lineage (NCBI taxonomy): Eukaryota > Metazoa > Arthropoda > Arachnida > Ixodida > Ixodidae > Rhipicephalus > Rhipicephalus sanguineus. The sequence continues at coordinate 190,396,840 of NC_051180.1, forward strand.
TCGCAGCCATCGCGGCGAGTGTGGAACACTCTTGTTCTGCCTTTTTGGCATCACACAGCACGTGATCTTTTTACGAAATGGCCGCTGACCAATAATCCCTCGCATACTACCTGAAGGCATCAAGTCTGCCAGAACGAGACCCTCGCTATGAATGAAGGAAAGAAGATGGCTTTTATGGGCTCGTTTTTCTTTGTTTGACACAATATTAATGATAACTAACATACAATAATGCCAAGGAAACTATAGGGGATGTTATTTGTAATAATTGGGATATAAGTGTGAAGAAAGTAAAGTGGACGAAAAGATAACTTGCTGCCGGCAGGGACCGAACCTGCGACCTTCGAATAACGCGTCCGACTTGTACTCCTAGGTTTAAATGCACATATACACCCTATAAGGTGGACGAGGGGATGACCGCCACCGTAGCTCGGTGGTAGAGCATCGGACGCGTTATTCGAAGGTCACAGGTTCGGTCCCTGCCGGCAGCAAGTTATCTTTTCGTCCACTTTACTTTCTTCACATTTATATCCCAATTATTACAAATAACATCCCCTATACTTTCCTTGGCAATATTGTCTGTTATTTCTCATTAATATTGTGTCTAACAAAGAAAAACGAGCCCTTAAGAGTCATCTTCTTTCCTTCATTCATAGGGAGGGTCTCGTTCTATCAAACTTGATGCCTTCAGGTAGTATGCGAGGGATTATTGGTCAGCGGCCATTTCGTAAAGAGATCACGTTCTTCGTGACGCCAAAAAGGCAGAAAAAGAGTGTTCCACACTCGCCGCCATGGCTGCGATCGGCGCTGACTGGCACTCCTAGGTTTAAATGCACATACAATCGAACACGGATATATAGAACCCACATATATCGAATTTTCGGCTATATCGAACTCGTAAATTATCCCCTTGAAAATCTTTTGTAAAAGTATAGAAATTCGCACGTCTATATTGAACGGTATTTTTACCCGCCATCGGATATATCGAACGCCGCGCGAGATGGAAAGCGCGCTTCGGCACTCGCTGAGCCCCGCGACTTTCGCGGCATCGCGCCTCAGCCGACACCCGAAACGCTCGAAAAACGTGAGGGCGAGATGGCTCGGACTGTACTCCTGCTGGGCTCGTTCTTCAACTTGTGGAACGGTTTTTTTCCCCCTCTCTCTTTCTCCTACGCGCTCCGCATTACCATCGGCTCGGAGAGCAGGAACGAAGGAGCTGGCGGCCTCCTCCTTTCGCCTTTTCTTTCTTTCTTTTTGTTGCTGTTTCGTGAGTTTTGATCAGCTAGCCACAGCCCGCACCTTTCGTATTTGCTCAGCCAACCACATCTCGCGCCTTTCGTACATCGCTGCCTGCTGCCCTCGCAGGTAGCCCGGGCTCCCGGGTGGCCATCGCCGCCATCGCGACTGATCGCAAGCGCTTCGTTGGCGGAGTTTACTTCTGTGAGTTGTCGCATACCACCGCATTCCTCTTTTGCGTGCGTGCTCCCCTGCGAGCTCAAAAACATCGAGCTGAAGTTTCTGCTGGCCAACATGACAGCGAAGCTGCAACTGCTCGACCAGGCCATCATCAAGTCCTTCAAGGTGGGCTGAAAGTTCACCTGCTTGGTGCCATTTAAATGGTGACGGGCGCCTGGTGAGACGTGAAGACGGACGCAGTGCCAACTGCTTCCGGAAGGCAGGCTTCGTGACGGCGGAACTTGCGGAAACCAGTGAAGACGGCGACGACAAGCGCATAGATAACGCGTTTCACGAGTTGTCGCCCCTCTTCCCGGCTGCCGTTCCACCGGAAGTGTCTGCGGACGATTTTGAGGAAGCGGACTAATGTTCAGGCTGTTGCGAGCCTCGCTGACGAGGACATTGTAGCTGCGGTCGCAGGGACCCAGGATGCCCAGGCCGACAGCTCAAGTGGCGACGAAGGTCGTCTGGACGAGGCGGCGGCTACACGCGCGTACTGCGCCGCTGAAGTGGCGGCAGCGTTCGGCTCGATTCGCCGTTTTTGCGGCGACATGGAGGGAACCGGGATGTCGCACCTGGATAGCCTCGATAAGATCGAGGCCAGCATCTTCAACTTCATTTCGAAGACGAAGAAGCAGGCCAAGGTAGGCGATTTTTTTTCGCACAAATAAAAACTG